>NW_012027334.1:427479-483985 GCF_000956235.1 Wasmannia auropunctata
GGGGGGGAGAGGATGGTCAGAATAAGTTGTCTACCTAAGTGAAGTAAAATCATGGCTCCTCCCCCGCAATCGCTTTTCATTAACCGCGATCCGCGCGACGACTCTTGTTTCCTTCTCCTCTCTCATTCCGTTATCACGTCCGAGTGCCACGTAATGAACGAGCACGCAGAGAGACGAACGCGCGCCAGCGATGTGGGTAGTAAGCATTTTTTTTTTTTTAAATCGTACCGTAAGCGCGTTTTTGACAAAAGCTTCGGTACTCGGATCTGCGTATACGATTGAACGCCACTTTTTTTTTTAGATTATAATCGATCGTTGATTTAATGCGTACGCGACGCATGTCATTCTATACAAAATATGTTCCCACACTTTCACATTTATATATCGCGTTAAGTGTAAAAAAATTTGCTGTATCGTTTACACTGTCCTTTTTTTTCTTCTTTTTATCATTCCTTTTATCTTAATGTTAAGTTTCCGCCTTACAACAAAATTCACTAAATCCATCGTCAGCGGGAGGTGTGCTCCTCTCGTGGACCGATACGCGTTGGCGTTGGCGTTGACGGTGACGACGACGACGACGATGATGATGATGACGATGACGATCCGCGGGGTTAAAACACATAGTCGGGACCCGCCATGTCTATTGCCCATCGGAACTTGTCCCTCTGAGTCTTGTTGTAGATCTTCTCGATCGGGACATTGTGTTTCTTGCACCTGGGGAAGCGTAGAGATTTGTACAGACATGGAAGACGGAAATAGTGCGCGAAGCAAATATTATTAATATTAAATTTAAGGAAAGGAATTTAAGATATACAAAGCATAGAGATATGTATAGACATAGAAGACAAAAAGTGTGCTAAGCGAGTATTATCAATATTAAGGAAAGGAGTTCAAGATAAATATAATATCGATATTAGCAAAAAAATGTATCATACAGTAAATAAAATAAAAAGAAATTGCGGATGTATAAAATAAAAAAGTAAAACTCTGAAGGATATAAAATTAAAATAAGATAAAAAAAATTCGATAAAAGTATAAGATTAGTATTTACCATGCAACGGAAATTCTAGGATCGAGATAGTTCAGTTTGGAGGTACTCAGCGCGATCTCTTTATTCTCTTCTCGGTCGGTCGCCTGGACCTCCAGCTTCGTCAATTGATCCTTCAATCTTTCCAGTTGCTTCTTCTTCTTATCATATGCTCTGTAAAGTCAAGAGTAAAATGAACTCATGCACGCGAGCTGCACGAAAAAGTAATAAAAGAGTAATAAAAAAAATGTAAAAACCTGAGATACGTGCAAAACCACAAGTTTTATCACAGTTTAACTACGTTAAAAAAAAAAAAAAAAAATAAACAAACTCTAAAATAGACGAAGAATTTGTAAATAAATAAATCGAGTGCTTAAAACAGACTCTAAGTGAAACATCGTTTAAATAAAAATTTTAATGGTTAAAATAATTTGAAGCTATGTGTGTGTAAAATTCATAATAAATTAAATTTAAATTAATAATTTATAAGTATTTATAAGACATTTAATTTAAATTTGATTAGTTATTATAAATTTATTTTTAATTACTTATCGTATGTATAGAAAACGCGCAGAAAAAAAATAACGTACACTTTTTCCTTCACCGAGCCGTGTTTCGCGTCGCGTTTGGCATCCTTCACTTGCAGCTCGCACTCGCCTATCGCCTCTTTCTTCGCGTCAATCTTAGCCTTTAGATTCTCCATGGATTTCGCGTGTGTTTTTGGTACAGAACGCTGATGGTTACACAGTATGGCGACGGCGCGATTGGCTCGATTGTACGAGAGGATCTTCTCCGCCTCCGTCTCGTCCGGATCCGTCAGTTTGTCGAGCTGCTGCTGCAGCGTCCACGAAGCGTTGTAAGTTCTGAATACTTTGGCGGTCAGACCTTCCATCAGCTCGTTCAGATGCTTATTCATCACGGTGGTGTTGAGACGATCGAACAGATCGTCCCCGGGCGATTTGTTTTCCATGAAGAGCTGCAGATTCTTGAAGACGCGCTTCTCCACCGGCACCTCGTTGTAATATCGAATGGAATCTTTACCTGCGCGATTAATTAATTTCATAGAAATTAATTATATTGTAACTGTAAATTAATTATATTGAAACCCGCGTTATATTCTATTGTTATAATATTAAAAAAATAAAATAAAATACGCAATAGTTTTAATTATACTGATTGTGCATGACAATTACGACGATCCGATTATTACCTAAGAAATCAAACACGACGACGTATTCCCTGCCGTCCTTCTGCTCGTGCAGCTTGATATGCTCGACTCGCAGGGAGCAACAGCCCACGGTGTCCGCCTGATCCTCATCCTTCTCGTTGCCGGCCCTGAGCGCCAGCTTGTCGATGAAGTACAGGGCGACGGCCCGCTGCCGAATACGCATCTCCTTGCTTTTCCAGTCCTCCCGATACTCGGCGCGGATCTTGTCGATCGACTGCGCCAGCTTCCGCGCCGTCTCGTACTTCTGCCAATCCTTCTCGCCCTTGAGCTTGCTGGATGGATTCAGCATCACGTACTTCACCTGGCCCTGAATGTTCTCCGTCCAGGACGCGAGCCACGTGACGTTGGAGTCGTGCCGCACCTCCTTCCACTTGTGGCCGGGCGGCGGCTTCGGTATGTTCGAGTCCTTGGAGCAGTTGATCAGCACGTCCTCCGGCAGCACTCGCTTCTTCAGCTTGCCCATCTTGGGATGCTCGCCGCGGCCCCGGAACAGGCCGGGCGGCTCGATCTTGAAGTTACCGATCTTCTCCTTGTGGCCGTCGATCGTGCAGAAGCCGTACTCCTTCTGTATCTCCTCGTTCTTCTCCTTGATCTTCTGCTTCTCCTCCTTCGTCATCGCCTTGCGCTCCTCGCTCTTCTGCACGAAGTACGCGTGCATCTCCTTGAAGTTGCACTTGGCCAGATCGGTGATCCTGGCGCGCTCCGACTCGGTCATCACCTCCCGCCAGTCGTGGAAGAAGTTGTTGTTGAACGCGGCCTTGGTCGTGTAGTCGTGATCGAGCATGCGAGCGTAGAAGGTCGCCACCTCCTCCGTCTCCTCGCTCAGCTTCATCTCCTTGCCGTTGTAGTAGAACTTCACGTTGGGGGGTAAGGGTTCGTAGGGTGGCGCGAATACTGGTCCCTTGTGCTCCAAGTAATACCATTTCGTGCCATCGCTCTTCTTCTCTTCCTCCCACCTGCATTTTTATTAAATGACACGTGAAGAGATCATGCCAAACCTTAGGCTACGACGACATCATACATAATCTTTAATACACACGATTGAGTTATTCGGCTATAATTACTTGTATAACACTTACAATCTCTTTTTAATACTCAGCCTTATAATACACTTTCTAAAGATATCGAAAATACATGTAAGAATCATCTAATCATTTTTGATACTTAAAGTAAAAGTGATGGAAATAAACCTGGCACGAGTGACCCCAATCGTATGTAGTAAAAGAAAAAAATCTTTTAAAATCTTAAAATAATCCCAAATAATGCGACGTTTTAATAACGTCGAAAGACGTCTTAATAACGGCTCTAACGCCAATAAAACGTTATTGAAACGTCATCTTGTTACTTGGGATCGTGTTAAAAATTAAATATAAAAGAAATTAAGTACAAAAGAAAGTTTTTGTCGTTAAATTGTTAGAAATAATAAATAACGCATAAAGGGATGCGGAGTTGAATCTCAAAACGGAGTACGTGTTAGTACGTGAAAGTAGAAGAAAGCAGAGGATAAAAATTCCAACTCCGACGTTAAATTCGAGCGAACGTAACTCTGCAGACGTAACCTCAAAATCGACGGATCCGGTTTTGTTTTATAAACCGCGTAATTGCAGCCGCCTTCGAGATTCACTAAAAATCTCATTGGAAAACGGAGGAATACGCTTCTTACAAGACTCCGCATTGTATCCAGTCAATCGCATCTCTCGTTCGAGAATAAAACCGGGGGGAATTCGAGACGCCGTGAGGAAGCTCGGGTTACGCTGCGACATGTGATGTCTAATTTTCTCTTTTCAAACAACCAGAGAGACTTGTAATCTCTAGGAGACGGACGCTGCTATTGGATTACACGGACGCACGTGCACCGGAAGTGAGATTATGGGGAATTCACAATCCGCGCGACATCCAAAACAGTCTGTTCGTATCGCTTGCACCTTTTGTATTCGAAGATCTTCCGCCTTCTATCTACGCAACGCCCGGAATATACATTTATCTCGCCCCAAGTGCAAAAATTCGCGGGGATTTCGAGCAAATCTGGCACGAGCTTCCTAGGGACTTTAGATCACAGTACTACTTTTTATCTCTGGATATAAAAATCCACCCATTGAGGTTGCAAAAAAAAATAAAAGTTAGGGAAGAGCGCGTTCTCACGTGACCGTCTCCGCTACTGAACTGTACGAGTGTCCCATACCATTTCCAAACCTCCTGCTGCTCCTCTTGCTTCTTCTTCCTCGGACTGTCGCCTCCTGCGTTCATCTTCGTATTCTTCTTCTTTGGTTTCTACAAGAACGCGGAAACGTATTACTCTATGATCTGTCGTTTCAAACTCAGGGAAGAAATGTCGAAAAAAAAGAAAAAAATGTATTACCTGCATCTCCTCGGCCTCGGAATCGTCATCGTCCCCGTGTTTTCGCTTCTTCTTCTTGCTGGTCTTCTGGCTGGCAGCCGCTTTCTTGGATTTCTTGCGCGTCGACAGCGGAACGTCGTCGTCCTCGTCCAACTGGATTTTTCTCTTCACGTTCGGCGATACCTTAGATCTCGAATACTGTATCAATATATTTTAATTGAGTAACTTCTAAATTAAATAATTCTTCAACGGACACGCTGCTCCTGTTTACGCGTTTCTACATAACTATTCTTGAGTCCAACTATTGCGATCGAAACAAAATTTACCAATGGCTTGTCGTCATCCTCCGAGTCCGCTTCCGTCTTTAAGGTCGTGTTGTGGAGATCCGACAATCTGGTGTCATTTCCATCCGTCGAGTCCATACTGGCCTCCTCTTTGATCGGCTCGTCGTCGTCCTCCTCCTTGATGTAGAGCGGTCGCTCGCCACCGCTGTCGTCATCATCGTCCAACTCTTGCGACATAGGCTCCTGGCGAAAGAGGTCGGGGTATTCATTTCGTTTTACAATTTTTTCCCCGAAAACGATATAACCGCAAATAAAATTGCGCTCACCTCCTTTATCTCATTCTTAAGATTAACCATATTGTAGTGATACCCTTCGTTAATCGAATGATTCACCTTCACGTTCGGCTCTTCCTTCACTTTAACCTCCTCCTTATCCTTCTTCTCCTTCTCCTCGCGATGCTTAGCTGCAATTCAATTACGCACGATTACGGAGAGAACGTAGAATAAATATTTACATTGAATGTATTTAGATATCTTTCCGCTTACATTTGTCGTGGCGATGGCGATCCTTGTCTTTATCATGGCGATGCTTATCTCTGGACGAACTTTCTCTGTGCTTGTCTTTGTCCTTCTCGGAGGAGCGGTGCTTCTCCTTGTCGCCCGAAGAGTGCGAAGTGGAATGTCTATCCTTATCCTTCTCCGACGAGTGCTTCTTACCGTCCTTGTCCTTCGAGATACTCCGGTCCTTGTCCTTGTCGCGCGAGCTAGAGTTCAGGGAACTACTGTGTCTATGCCTATCCTTGTCCTTGCTCTTCGAGTCCTTGTCCTTGCTCGAACTGTCCTTGTCCTTTGAACTGCTGTGATGTCTGGAGGAAATACGTCGTCGTCAGACAAAAATTTCATCATCAATCAGCATCATTAGCAATATTTTATTAGACCTCTCTTTTCATTTTACCTGTCTTTGTCTTTAGAGCTCGAGCTCGATTTATGATGATGCTCCTTGTCCCTGCTCTTATCCTTATCCTTTTCCTTGTCCTTGCTGGACGAGCTGCTGCTCTTATGCTCCTTGTCCTTGCTAGACGAGGAACTCTTTCTATCCTTGTCTTTATCTTTGCTGCTATCATGCTTCTCCTTGTCCTTAACCGAACTGGAGCTATGTCTGTGCTTGTCCTTGTCCTTATCCCTGTGTTCACTTTTGTGATTCCTCTCCTTGTCCCTGCTCCGATCTTTGTCCTTGTGATCCGATTTGTGGGACCGCTCTCTGTCCTTGTCCCTGTGCTCCGATTTGTGCTCCCGTTTCTTATCGAAACCATTGGACATGCCATTGATATGATCTAGGAAAATTAAATACAGAATTGAAGTGCTATACTTCGAAGCGAGTCAAAAGATGGGAAAATTTAAAGGAATAAAAAAAAATAAAAAACTTAAAATTTTATTCAATTAATTTTAATCACATCGAAATATATAGAATATACTATGTCATTTATAAATTACTTTGTCCTTTTTATATGCTTGGCGTTGTGGCGCTGCCATGTCGCTTGATAATCAAACATTACATTGCTTAAAAATGATATCCTTCAAATGAAGACACTTTTGCAATCTCTCTCTCTCTCTCTCTTTCTGAAGTCTTTCATGGCTTGCAACATTTCAACTGTAATGTTTGCAATTCCTTTATGAATACTTAATGTTATAATATTGATGTTTCAAGTTTATCAATACTTCAACTTGCAAGAAGTCATGAGAAACTTCAGAGAGAGATTGCGAAAATGCATGCACTCAAGAGGAGGCCATTTGAACGATGTTATTTTCGAGATTTAATGCTCATTAAGGACATGGCAGCAACATCGCAGCGGCAAGTACATAAAAAGTATAAATTATAAATGGCATATGTGTTCTGATATTTTGATATAATTAAAATTAATTTCATCAAGTTTCCAACTATTTATTTTATCCCTTTAAATTTTTCTGTTCCTTTGGCTCACTCTGTATAAAAAATGTATCATTAATTTTATTCATATACATGAAAAAAACAAGCCTGTGTAATGAGAATTGTAAGATATATGAAGTATAATACAATAAAACATTAATTTAATAGTAAAAAGAATAACAAAATAAGGAGCAAATTTGGAGTAAGATTTAAAAAAGAGCAGAAACTCAAGTATCGAGAACATCTTCGGCTTAATCCGATTCGATCAATTTGTGCAATGAGATTTTTAGATGAAAAGAGATGCACCTGAATTTTTTCACAAAAAATTTAACAATCGAAAACTCGCGCGGTCTTTTAAAGCCTCCATTTCATGTGACTCATTTGTTTTGAAGAATCTTCACAGGTATCGTTCACCCACGCCGATCCTTATCTCCTGATCGACGGGATTTGCATTTTCTGGAGCCCCTTCCCGCTCCCGAGTTCTTCGTCGCCTCGAAAAAATCTCGAACTTTCGGTAGGATTCCTCGCGCGCGCGGGGAAATCGTGGGATCCCGCTCTCCTCGCCGGCGTTGCTTCCCCGTACGGGACGCGACACGTGTTCGATTCCCGCCGCCCCCCTCGCGCCCCGAGGTCGCGGTGAGTCCTCCGACCGATTTTATAATTCAACCGATTTCGATCGGCGCTCGCCTCGACGACGACGACGCGCGCCGAAAACGAAGAGAACTCACCACTGTGATTCCCGGAGACGCCGCCGCCGCTCTCCTTGGTCTTCCTCTCCTGAAACAGATGAGCACCCATTCAGCGCGCCGCGAGGCTTTTCAGGAACGCGAGCAGAAGGGTCGATCGCGCGTCCGTCAACGGAGTCCGAGACGAGTGTGTTCGAGCCACACGGAGGGGAGGAGCGACGTCCCTCTCTATCTCTCTCTCTCTCTGGCCGCCGTCCCTCGACTCGACTCGCCCGTCCGCCACGGTAGAGAACTTAGTCGCCAGACGCCATTTTGGGGACTTAGAAAAATTTCGCGTCGGCACACTCTTCGATCTCTTCGCGGCGCGGGACGGCGGCGGCCAAGAGAGAGAGAGAGAGAGGCGGCCGAGACGAGCGGCGCTCCCGCGGCGCGTTATTGCGCGCGGAAAAAGAAAGAAAAAATGCGCGGAAGACGGCGTCGGCCGCCGCTCGAGAGGAACGATCGAGAGAACGCGGTCCGCTTACCAGGTCCGCGTTCACCTGCGGCACCGCCTGCTCGAGCTCCATTTCTCCCCCGACACGCACAGCGGAACCTGCACACCGCGGCTGCCCAGCGGTGGGACTGGTGCGGCGCGAGACGGGACGACGACGGGACCCGCCGTGGTACAGCTGCGCCGTCGGGCACGGCGGCGGAAAGAGTGAGTGAGGCGGCGAGTTCCGTGGGCCGCGAGCGGATGGCTGGGGCGCACACGAGCGTGCACGAGCGGCACTCTCTCACGCACGCATACACACACGCGAAAAAACAGCTCCGACGTTTGCGTCCGCACGCGTCCGTCCGTCCCGTGAAGAGTATATGCTAGTCGTGGAGAGAAAGAGAGAGAGAGAGAGAGAGAGAGAGATAGAAAGAGCGACAGACGGGATGATAGAGAGTATGTGTGTGTGTGTGTGAGGGGGGAAGGAAAGACAGACGGCACTTCACTCCTACGACGGTCCGCAGCCGCGCGAGCGTCCGTCCGTCCCTTCCGAAGTCCGACGAACGACTCAACGGCAACGACTGTCCGTGGCGTGCGCGTCGCGATGGCGCGCAACCCAGTCTAAGTGCCAGAAACGCGCGACCACGCATGCGCCCGCTCCCCCACCCCTCCACCGCCCCGCTTGCGTCCGGCGAGGCGAGCGCGGCGCGGGGCCACCAGGCACCAGACGCCGGCAGACGCGATTCCCGATCGCGGCGAGACGATCTACGATCCGCGCCGATGCGACCCGATCCGTGCCGAGGGTGTCATTCACCGCGAGGTCGATTGAAACCGGTACGCGGGTCCCGCAGGCAGGGTTCAATACTCGACGCGAGGAAGACGGATTTAAAACTTCGCGGCCATGCGCGCGAAGATCCATGCATGAAATTTTATCGAAAGCGAAAGCTCGCTCAGATTGCACACTTCCGATCTTGATCGAGAAATCTGTTTTTTTTTCTTCCCCCTTTTTTTCTTCGCGGCGGAGATCTTCCTCTCTCGTGAGAATGATCGGGAAAGATGCGACTCTTCCAGAAACGGGGTCTACTCGAGGAGGGGGGTTAATCGCCGAGGATTTCAATTACAAATATCGCGTTGCGAGACACAGACGGAGGTATTGTATGTTCTTGATCGCCGCGGAAGCTCTCGGGACGCAAGAAACGCGATAATTTTGAAATGGCTCCGTACTTTTTTTTTCGCGGTTTCGCCGATTGGGAAGGACTAACTTTACACGAGATATTCCTTGTCGTCGCGAACCAATTCTTCTTTCGTTCGGTTCAAACTTCACGTTGGATGATCGAAACTCTGCAAAACTGCATTCGATTATTATATAAAGTGTGGCAATTTTTTAAGCAACGGCGCCAAAGAATTGTTACATTTTTTAATACATACATTTGAAAATAGGAAGAATGGTTGTTTTCGAAGCGTAGTTTTTGAGAAATGTGAATTAAAAGAATATTTACGTATCTTAAACAATGTTATTCTTGATGATGATAATAATTTATAGCATAATTATATAATACATAATTGTACTTTTAAATCTATCTGCAAATATATACAATTATAATATTATAATTATATTAATTATAATAATTATGTGTCATAATTATATAATAAATATAATAATTACAATATTATAATTATATTAATTATATTATAATATTCTAATATTCCATTTCTTAATGTCTTCGACACACAGTTTATAATGTTCAATTATATCTATATATATATATAATTCTTGATTAGGAATATGATACATTTTTCCCTGTCATTACTTAATTATCTGAAAACCACTCGTTTAAGAAATTAATGTAATCCAGGCTCTTATATTTCCTGATCTAAATCATTCGTGTAATACGGAAAAATTCCTTGCGATTCTAACGAATGGAATTTCCGCAAAATAAAAAATGTTATTTTCCAATAATCGAGCTTTTTAGCAATTTGGATAATATTTTTTACATGATTGTCGATATCTATAAAATGCACTGAAAGTGACTCTACTAGTATCACACGGATGACAGTGTCTGCCGTAAGCTAGATTACAACAACGAATAAAACCGTTTGTACAATTAAAGTAAACTGCATCAGTAAAAAAATCGTTCCTCGCTTCGATTTTCTCTATATTACGAAACTATGGCTTGACATACTCCGGCTTTCCATCGCTGTTCCAAACCGTCTTCATTTTTCGGAATGAAAACACCGCGTACAGTGCTGTAAAAAGATTCATTAGCGAATCGGATTTGTTCGGAATTCTTATCATTTTTCTTTTCATATATATACATATAATTCTTTTCAAATCTATATACATTTTCCGATTTTCCTCATGTTTAATTAAAATTCTTATACTCACAAGTGACTTCCCATTCCGACTGCGAGAGAGTGCCGATTTTACGATGATTCGCGGGCAGATTCTGCATGTATTCAACTGCATGCTGATAGTCCCGTTCCGCGTCGCCGAGTAGAGGCGATTCGTGATACGGCGGATAAGTTTCTAGTGCCTGCATATTTCCCAAAAGCGATCTACCCTCGTCTTTGAAACGCTCGTAAAAGTCCTCGAATCTGAATTGAAAAGAATTTTTTGCGATAACAAAAATTTTAATAATATAAAATTCATTTAAATAATATCTACTTAAATTTAATACATATACACGCAATAGTCACTTGAATAACGATTAATGATAGATTTTAGAGGTGTACCTTTCCTCTTACCTTTCAAACGACACTAATTCGAGACCGTACTTCAGCGCCAGCTTGCACAGCGTGGGCAGATGTACGAGGAATTCGGGGCAGTCGACCACACCGTCTAGATGAAAATTGTACTTCGCGCCGAAGAACGGCGGTCTCGTTTTGTCCTCGGACAAAAATTCAACGTTGTACACGTCGTTGCCGAATTTATTACCGTCGCAATTTTGCCACCTGGAACTGTCGAGAAAAAAAAAAGGTGAGCGTGCGCGCCCGCGCTATATTATTAAGGAGAAATACAAAGGCAGAGGAGGAGGAAGAACAAGAGGAAACGTACACCAAATCGTACGCGTCTGGAATGGTCCCGATAAAGTAGCCACCCGGCTTGAGGCTCTCGCTGGCATTCCGTAGCATGCACTCCGCCTGCGGCAAGGACTCGAAGCTGTAGTGGAAAGCGAACTGGCAGCTAACGAAGTCCAGCTGCACGCTGGGATCCGTGAACTTCTCCCTCAAACGAACCTGCAACATTCCTGATTAACAAAATTCCATTGACAAGTGCGTTGGAAGATGCTTGCCACATGGAATTTATTTAGCAGGCAACTTGCAAAGATGCAAGGACGGGGCGTCCCTCTACCTTTGTACAATCGGCCTGTATGAACTCCGCGCTGAAAATGGGCGCGAAACCTCTGTCCTTGGAGCCGTTCTTCTTCATCATGTCGTTGTACCGTTGCCGACACTGTTCCAGCGACACCTGCGCTATGTCCGCGCAGATCAGGTGCGAAATATTGGCCTTCTTCCACTTGAGAAGGTCCCCACCCTTACCGCAGCACATGTCCAAAACTCTGAGCGAAGCACCGAAACTTTTGCCTTGTCTCACTTTGACGACGTATTCATCTGATGAAAATTATACGAGGACTTTATTCATTGCAAGAACAACTGATCATTCAGATAAAAATAAAAAGAATTGACATAAAATCTCAATAATAGGACCAATAAGCCAATTTTAATGTCAAATTTTCTCATTGATAATGAATTAACGTCAGCAGTCCAAAAAGGAGCAAAATATTCATTTGCTCATTGTTTTCAAACTTTAATATTTATAATTATGATTAATTTCGATGTACTGAATAGATTGGAGGTAAAGCAATAGCCTATCGAAATTCGGATTCGATTCTCTCACATGTTCGAAATTTTAAGTAGAAAAATATTATAATTCCAATGTGTCAAAACCACAGATTTCAGAAATCTGTGGTTAAAACACAATATCTAAAGTCATAAATACACGCAATCCAAGATAACTTGGCAACGCATTGCGACACTAGACTTTTTAACACGTTCCGTGTCGCACCAATTTTAAATGATTTAATCACCACGCCGCGTGAATCACCGGTGACCCATGGTATTTGTTTATTTTTATTTTGTTAAATAGTAATTGTAGTTCATAATGGTTAAAAAGTTATTACAAAAATTATTTACAAGAATTATTATTTTAAAAAAAGGTCTAAGGTATATAAATCATCATACATTATGCTCCTATGCACGATATCAGAAATTATTTTGTTTTTTTTTTTTTTATAGCCGAGCTATTTCAAATGGCCTGAACAAAAAATCCAGTGCGAGTCACCGGTGACGCGAGCGTGTTAAAGGACAAAAATGCAAAGACAATAATATTGCATTCCGTGCGTCTTCGTTCATTAGGCCGGGCTTAGGTCATGTCGATCGAGAATATCGGCGTAAAACGCGACACCCAAAGATCGATCTTTTTAGCAACTTAAAGTTTGCTTGGCAATTCTTGAATGAATCAAACGGCTTTTTAAAAGAGATTTACAGTTTATAGTTTCGCATGCAATAAACATGTCGAGTTTTTCTTTCGCGAAGAAGAGCGCATCGTTCCTTCCTTTACGCGCGTGTTCGGCAGTGCGATCGTCTGCATCGAATGCAAATGCGGCAATAATAAATTCAAAAGTTTAAATCTAACATTTTATTGTAATACTGCTAATCAGTATTAAAATTGTTTGCGCTGCTTAAAATTCTCTAAACTTTTTGCACAAAACAGGAGAGAGAGAGAGAGAGAAAGCGATGATTCTGAATGCAAAAAGTGCAATCAGCACAAAGGGATATATTAATTGATTTTTGAAATCAATGATCAAGAAGAATTGGAATTATGCATTTGAAAAGAATGCAATTCCATATAGGCTCTTATTGGTCCTTTTATGATGTCACATCACTCGATTGGCGGCCAAAAATCAATAGTTACTTATAAGCATGCTTTTAATCCAGTTGTTGAAATTTCTCATGTACACGATACGGCTTTGATTTCTCTGCGAGAGGCCCTTTTCCTCGAGGGCATTGTAATGATCGGCTACCAGGACTGTATTGTCGATCTTGTCTACATCAGTCGCATCCTTATTCTTCTCATTATTTGATGTCGTTAAATCTGACGGAACGTTTGAACTCTGCAACAGAAAGTATATTAGCAAAACTTTTAGGATAGTATTATTCATAGTCTAAGCTTATGCTTAAGATCATCTTAATCCTAATTGATGTTGCTCTGGATTTGCTCCGAAATTTCCTTAAATACTTCCTGGCATTCATAGGTTCACTCAACAAAACTTTAAGTTAATGTATCTTTGCTGAAAATTGACATAATTAAATAATTTTTTTCCATTCCTTGGATTTTTCAAAATTATGGAAAATTGCAAAAAACATTTATTATCAATTTTTCATAATGCTATCTGGAAATTTGATGCATAACTGAAAAAAATGTCCTAGTCCACTTACAAATACCGATTAGATTATATTTAATAAAAATGAACAATTAGGACTCTTGAAATTGAAATAGTAATAAAAAAAAATGAGCTACTAAGACTGAGAATTGCATCAATGTTATTTTGACGTTAGCAAGACTTAAAATCAAAGAAGAGAAAAATTTGTGCATATGGCAAATGTAATATCAGCCTTAGGAGTTAGGATTGTGACCAGATTTAGGATATCAATTGAATATATAAGATCGGACGAATATTGCTCTTGGCATTCGCGAGGCAGTGACATAAAATGAAGTCACTCACAGACGAGGCATCTTCCTCAGCGTCGTGCTTCGCTGCTTTCGACGGCTGTTCGCGATCCGGCGATAGCTTGTGCTTCCTACTTTGAGGACTCCCTGCGTCCGTGTTTTTACTACTCGTCTCTGACTTCGCCGCGGTGGCACTGGACGTTTCACTCTCGCTAGTCTCGCTGGAAATCACAATTTGTTTCTTTTAGCTTCTTTACTTTATCCGTGTTCAAAACAAAAATTGCAATATGTCATGTGCAATGAAAATAAATTAACTGGTGGTCTCTCATAAAATCCATAAAATAGAAGCTTAAAATTATACGTTCGCCAACTAATTTGTAAAGGCCTTGTGTCCACAATACCGGAAAGTCTCATACATCAGATTGAGAGAGAATTGATCGATTCGAACGATCCGGGCCAATTGAATTGAATTTGCGATCGATCGATTCACCCTCCGTTCCTTTGAGATCTCAGATCAATTTCCAGCCTCGTGTGGCACCGTAAACGCAAGGCCAGCTTAAAAAATCTTAAAATCGGAACAACGGCACTTTGCCGAGAAACGGGAATACTCGAGCGATCGGCGAGCCAGTCAAATTCAGTGCTACAAAGGCTCGGAAATATTGAATTCGAAAAACAAAAAATATTAGGGCTCGCAGACGCAATGAAAGGCGCTAAGGAATAGGGGAACTGAATATCCGAAATCAGACAAGATCAAAGGCTCGGACAACGAGATTTTTCATCCTAATCCGACTCTTGCCTAATTTCCTATGTTCGATTCCTCGTTTCTCACTCCTCTCTCGTCGTGTCCGAGCCCTCATCGTTACACATTACATCGATGTCAACGATAAAGCGCGGGAGGATGAGAGAGAAAGAGAGAGAGAGAGAGAGATACCTCGCGTGCTGCTCCTTCTCCTCGGTCTCCTCCTCGGGTTTCTCCTCCGCGGGAAGTGCCGACATGTCGACGGCCGCGGCGAAACGACGTTGATTTTACCTCGCGCGAGAAGTCGTTCAGGATTTCGGGAAACGCGAGAGAACCGCGGGACCGTCACACACACACACACGCCAGTCTCACCACTGTGCAGCACGCCGCATTCGAGAACGCGCGAGCCGATCCGCGCTCGTCGCCGATGACGACGCGCTCTCGGCCGAGACGTACGGTTTAGTACGCCGCCGCCGAGGAGCGTCGCCACTCGTCGGGAACGCGCGCAGTGTCGCCAACGCGGAGGCGTCCACGCGCGTGTGCGGGCGCGTTTCAGGACTTTCAGGTTATAAGTTTCACGACAGTTGCGACGAGCCCTTCCCCTCTCGGTAATCTTCAGTTTCCCGCCGTTCCGCCCACGGGTAGAGTCGTTATAGCCGATCGTAAGCGAAGCCGATCGTCTCAGCGGCCGTCTCCAGTTGACTGACAGCCGACAACAACCCGCGCAAATTTTCACGTTTCGGAGAAACGTGAGGTGTCGAGTATCGCCGAGCGAGCGGACTAACATGGGTTATGTGCGGCGACCGGGAGGACGCTGGACATCCACGAGTTCGTCGATCGGACACTTGGAAAGATGGTACGATCGTCCGCAATTGTATTTATTTATACACATCGGAAGCAGACTCGTTTGATGCAAATTTTTTTATACACAAAAAAAAATCAATCGCGCGGCGAGGCCGAGGTGTGTCTCTGAAGGAGTCGCCTGCTTTGTTTACTTCAGTGTCGCCACCACACGCGGATGATCGGGTGGTCGTCTCGGGGAGCGATTGTTGTTGCGCCGACGACGAGGGGGAGCACGCATGGAACGTCGTCCACCGCCGTCGTCCGCTCGGACGCCCCGTCCCTATAACGGCGCGCGCGGGACGTGACCGGACGCGGCTGCCTTGAGGCCGCCTTCGAGAGCTAGTTACCACAACGCCCGGCCAGCCCTAATCTCTCCGCCGCCGCCACCACCATCACCACACGCGCACCACGCGCTCTCATCTATTATCTGATCTAGATTCGGCCCGTGGCGCGCCGTACACTCTTATCTGGCGGCTTATCTAAAATTCAATAAGACTCAAAAAGGATAAACACAGAGTCGCCGCCGCCGCGACGTTTGACCGCCTGCGTTCGAGTCGGCAGCTGAGAGGGTCCCGCTCTTCTTTCCAGCTTTATTCCAGCGATACGAGATCACAGGCGAAGATCCTTGACGTACTGCTACTCTGGAGCTGCTTCTGTGAAACACACGCCTCCGCCACCGTCATGGACGGTTTCTCGCAGGACTACGAGAGCAAAATGGAAGCGTCGTTCGAGACGTACGACGAGACGATAGTCGCCGCGGCGAATCACCATCAGTGCGATCACATCGTTCAGTCCGTGAGCGATCAGGTGCCCGCGCAGGAGATACAGGTGCAGACTCAGGAGAATCACGGTAGCAACACGTTGACGCTGCAGCAGCAGCAGCAGGTGGAGCAGACGCACGCAGCGGCGCAGATCGAGTCTAAGGGCGCGCAGAGAACCTCGGTCAGATTGCCCGCTCTGTTGGACGGGGAGTACTTTACGGTGACCAGGGTGGAGGACACCAACGTTACGGTACGTTGTCAGCAGTGTATGAAACTGCTGAACGGCAATCTGAAGTCCACCGGGAATTTTCTCAGTCACGTAAAGGTAAATTTATTAGAATTCAGAAAACTGATAGAATTGTCGGTGAGAATTTTAACGGGATGAAAAAAGAAGGCTCCTTGTAAAGTCACAGAGTTTAGAGGAAGGGGAGGGGGGGGGGGAGGAGAGTGGACAGTGGAAAGCCTAAGCGCCAGTCGTTGGTGTGCCTTCTACATCTTTTGCACATTTAAAATTTCATTATTTTCACTACTTTCGACGATATTCGACAATATTTCTGCAATTGCATGTAATTAATTGTGCGCCAATGACTGTGCCTTAAACTCTCTCATTGGGCCTTCTTTTGCCATTGAATCATGGCTCAGATGGAGGAATCTTGATTACTCTCGTCAGCCTTGTTACTCTTGTAGCGTTTGCATCCGAACTCGATGGGCAAGATAAGGTGCAAGTCTAGTCAGAGGAAAGCCGCGGTGTACGTCGACTCGGCGTTACCTGACAAAGTTACCTGCCCGGAAGTAGCGCGGGAGAAGCGCGTGTCGCCGCAAAGTAAGAAGCGCTGCAAAACGGTAAGCACGACTCTTTATTTTCCGTTTGCTATTTAATTCTCGATTTCGCCGTCCTACAAGAAAAACAAAATTAAAATACGTGAGTTGTTACTAGAAGAGAGAAGTAATCATTAGTTCGCTTAAATCAATTTTAGGTAGAGATGTCTCCAGTTACTTGAGTATATACGATAGATGACTATTTGAAAGATCTATTCTAAATAATTGAAATATTTACACTTTTCATCATCGTTTAAATTAATCGCACTAAAATGATCCTCTCATCGGCCTTTAGTTTCGATTTTACATCAAATGAATTTCCTTCTCTTCATTTTAGGTAGAGATACCTCGAGTTACTTGAATATATACGATAGATGACTATTCGAAAGATTTATTCTAGATAATAAATATTTACACTTCTCAGTCGTTTAAATTAATTGCACTTGAATAATCTTCTCATTGGCCTTCAGTCACTTCGATTTTACATCAAATGGATTCCCTTCTCTTCGTCACGTGCAAATCACGTTGCAATTGAATTAACGTGTTCGCAGGAGGAATGTGCGATCGTGAACGAGGAGCCTTACGAACAACCACAACAACAACAACAACAACAACAACAGCAGCAGCAGCAGCAGCAGCAACCTGCGGATTGGAACAACGCGGCGTTAATCCGAGGAACCGAGGAGACGGAATCGGCGGATTCCGCCTTGAAAATATCGCACAACAATTCGTTCATGATGGAGGACGAGTACGACGCGATCGGCCGCAACGTCGCCGCCAAGCTCAGGAACATGAGAACGGACCAAAGAATAATAGCTGAGAAATTGTTGAGCGACGTTTTATTTGAGGCTCAGCTCGGTAATCTTCATAGAGATTCGAGTATCCACGTGTGAAACGTGGAGGGATGTACAAAACGGCCTGTGCGTGAGTCGATATACTACCTGTATATCTTCTAGTGAGTCGAACGATCTTTCGCCCGATTTGACCGACGAAAAACGACGAGACGTAATATGATTAATACAGTTATCTGATTGGTTATATAACGCGCAGTTTTATCGATGTGCGTGTACGTGTGTGTGTTTGCGCACGTGGGCGTGAAGATTGTGTGCGCGTGAAGGAATAGGTGGTAATTTTCGTGAATGATATTAGTATTCTAGCCTTATTAAAAACTGAACAAATTCATACTTTTGTGATATACCTTGTAATCTTCTACGCGATCGTCCCGGGATCATTACATATGGATTTTCAACAAGAAAACGAAAATTTAGATATTCTGATGATCCCAGAACGACATACATATGAGCGTATATTGAAAGCCCACGCTTTCGTTTTATATATAAATGTATGATATTGTAAATATTTTCGTAATGTACAAAACCATTGTTAAATAGTGAAATACGCTGCCTAAACTATTAGATTGGTACAAAAAATTCTCTGTTTTTTTATATTTTTGTAAATAATTAAGAAATTTTTTTTGTAAGAGCACCAAAGAATGTTTTCTTAAATGAGAAAAGTGACTACTTTAATGACTTTATGATTTGACTTGGGAAATTGCATACGAGATTTCGTATCTAGCAAAAAAGTTTATTTGGCAAGTATGGGAAGTTTTTGCAACCAATCTAATGACGACTACGTCTAAAAGTCTTTCTTTATATACCAATCACATTTTATGATTAAGACAGTCAACTGTAATATACAGCAATAGCTATATGTATATAAGTTTAATATAGATATAAATATAGATTTAATAAAACGATATACTTTTGTGTAAAATATTCTCGAAATGTCTAAGGCTTTATCAAAAAACTACATGATGTAAATAAAGTAAAGAAAGCCGCCAATGCTCGGAAGACTTCTCCGTCTCTTCCGAAAAGTTCAAACAATCTCTCTCACTCTCTCTCAAGTGTGTATACCTACAGTCTATTTACACGCCTTGCGCGTGTACGAAAGTAAAATAGTACGGAAGTTTCCGATTTCTCAGAAGACTTATCTGAAGGACAGCGCCTCTTCCAACGACCGTCAGCTGCTGTAGACTCTGCGCTTCTTTGGCTTGAACATCGCGTGGTACACCGCGGACGAGAGGACGCACAGCGCCAGGCCGCCGAGGATCGTGCTGAATATGTAGGTGTACCAGAATCCGTCCCAGTCGGCGTTCAAGTACCACGTGAGCGTGAGCGCGACGTTCTGCGTGATCACGAACACGTAGTACGGCAACGTCCACCAGTCGGCGTATTTGAACTTGATCCGGTACTCGATCAGGCTGATCACGTAGACCATACCGAGCCAGAGGTTGACGACGAACGTCACGGCGTCGTAATACTTGGAGTAGTAGAACAGGTAGGCGAGCATGAGGCAGTAGTGCACGGCCATCATCGACAGCACGGTCACCGGATAGAACTCGTAGGCCACGGCGATGGCGAGCACGCGCGCCAGGATGAACAGGAACCACCAGAGGAAGGACAGGAACTTGCCCATCGGATCGTCCTCCTCGAGGCCCTTCATGGAGTACTTGCGCTTAGGAACTTTCAGGCTCTGCACGCTGTCCGCCGCTCTCGCCGCCTCGTCCTCCGTGTAAACGGAGTCCGGACGCGGCGGCGCCGGCACGTCCGGCACCGGGAGCGGCGCGACCGTCGTGATGCCGCGGAGCGGCGTCGGCGGCGGTGTCACGTGCGCGTTTTTCGGCGGTAACGGCGGGGTCATGGAGACCTGACGGTCCAGCGAGACTGACTGAGTCGGGGGCTCCTGCTCGTTCTCGGCCGCCGCGTTCTCCTCCCCCGGCGGCTCGGACGGCGCGCTCACCGCCGGTTGCTCCGGCTCCTTTGCAGGAGCTTGTAACGGCACCTTTTCCTCAATGTTATTCAGTTCCTGATTGAATTGAATTGGACATTAATTATATTTTTTGTATCTAATCGAAGATACGTCCTCTTCTCAATAATATCAAACGAACGTATAATTCAAACAATCATATGAGTTGGAAATTGCTCTTGCGGAATATTATTTTTATAATGATTGTTAAATTGGTCAAGTACCTCAATGCAATACTTCTTCAGCCACATTGCCCAGGGTAGTTTCCTGCCGTTTACACGCTGGCTCTCAAATCTTTGAAAAGAAGCTGTCTTGATGGCTATCACTATAATGGACATAACGATGCAGAGCACCTGTACTGTCACTGCAAGAAAAGTAAATATGTGTCATTAGTGTCTAAAACGTAAACATATACCTATAATATATTTTAATACCAAAAATAGGTTGTTTCTCGAATTATATAAAGAGAAGTAACACAATTCTAAAAAAATTAAGTTTTCCAGACTTTTGACAAAGAAATGCTGACCCAATTCCTTTACGGTAATAACTCGAAAATCACGCTCTGTTGAGTTGCGTCACTTTCGAAAAGCAAGAATGCGATATATAAAGATTCTATATTTTACTTGACTGATAACTGCGGGGCACGGAGCTGTGCCTGAAGAGCAGGTGCAGCTGAAAGATTGCCTGCGGAGCGGCCTGGAACCATGCCTGCAGGAAGAAGTACAATTCGATGGCCGCAGGTGCCGCGGCGACGTTCAACGTCTTGACTCTCTCGTCGCCGGGTAAGATTATAGCGTCCACAGACAGCACGATGAGTCCCGCGTATCTGTAAAAGATGTACTAATTTGTACACACGCGTGGTTGTTTATTATTATTTAAACTCTACATAAACTCTTAAGTAAAAATATACATATATACTGCAAGTAAATTAAGTAGCTTTTAATTAAATGAAGCAAATAAAATGATGGAAAATCGAGCAAGAAATACCTGTACAGTACGAAGAACGCGAATCCCACGAAGTGACACGCTTGCAGAGCGAACCAGCCGAGGACGCCCTTCGACACCTTGTCGTCTTCCGTCATCCACCAATCGGGCCTCGAAACCGTCAGTACGAAGTATATCAGCGCCGGCGCGTAGATGAATGTGAGGGTGGCCATGCCCCATAGCGGATTGTCCTCCTTGAAGTGTTGAACAGCTACCACCAAGTCAGCGGCGAAATGAATAATGTACACGACACAGTTGATTAACGTCGGCACGAGGAACACCAGGTATATCTGCTCGGTCGACTTGAGCGGGATCTTCATGCAGCGCGTGGACTTCCTGCGGCAAACTGTGTTTGCCTCGGCGTTCACGGAATATCTCTCTCTCGCCATGGTTTCTTTGGAGCTAACGAGTTTACCTCATCATTATCTCTACGATATGTATCACATATGTTGCTTTAATAAATATTGACCGAGTTCTTTAGCTGCCTGAAAAAAGAGGGAATACAATCAGTAAAAGAGAACCGAAGGCAATCGTGAAGATATTATCCATTAATTATTCACTCTATCAGAATAAAATAATTATTTACAAATGAGTTAGCATATGAAAGAAAATACATAATAACTTGATTTGACATTAATTCAAACGCAAAGATAATTGCAAAAATAAGAAAGAGGATATATTTATGTCCACTTCTATACCAATAAAATTTAATTTTAATCTCAGTTTACTTTATCCTTTATCTTTTCCTAATCCTTATAGAATTAGAAAACAGAGGTAAGTTAAACCTGTGATTAAAGTTAATCCACATTGGTAGAAATGGACAGTAAAAAGAGTTGATAAACAATCGACATTCGTAATTTACCTAAAACGAGCAGAGTTCAGTCGTGATCGACGCTCCCAAGTCTCTCTCGAGCGGATCATCTCAACGATAAGATTGCGCTGCCTACTTCAACAGGTAGCGCACGATCATGCCGAGTCCACCTTTCGTCAAGCAGTTCACGTCATTTCGAAGTACCCGCTTCTTCCTCTTTTTTTCTTCTTATTAGCCTTCGATTCCGAAGACTCGGAAGTATCGCGATTCCGATCGACGAATTCCTGAACCTTCCCGAACCGTCCAGGACTTCCAGACGTGTGTTTCAACGCGCGGCGGTTCCAGGAAGCAGGAGTACAGTTCCGAGTACCGCTTGCCGCTCCACTAATTGCCGCGAGCTGCCTGAAGCGGAACCGAGCTGGCAGAACTTCCCGCGACGGGAAACTCACGGCGAGGAAAATTTACTTCGCACAATCGCGGGCCCTCGCAGGCGGCTCGCCGAGATCGCAGGGAATCTTAACGGTGGGAAGGGAGCCGAGCGCGGCGATTCCGTGAGCGCCGCGCGCGTATCGGCGACGATCGATTAGTCAGCGCGCCGTACGAAAGATAACTCGATAAGCTCCCATATTTCGCAAGGTGGCGATAAAGCGTCCCCCGGGTACCGCCGCGCGCCGCCAAACGGGACAGGTTATGTTGGCTACCTGTTTCCTTCCTCTTTTTTTTGTTTTTGTTTTTGTTCCCCTCGGTGCGGACGCACGCGCGCGACCGCGTCGCGCGAGAGTGCCGTAGCACTCGCGAGGGCTCGCGTGCCCCCGCTGTCAAATGTACGGCGTACGTATGCATGCATACGCATCGCGGAGATTTAATTCGCGATCGAGTCGAGCTAACCTAACTTGTGTAGCAACAGATATACATATGACTTTTGCCGGACCGATTACATTTTTATTTCGTTGCGTTACATTTTTTTTTTCTATATATAGGTAGGCAGAGACTCTCGATGGCATTAATAAAAGAGGACGATAGCGAATCACTTTTCTTGTCGTCAATCTTGCCCGGTTGATGCGGTGACCTAACTTAACCCAATCTAATCTAATCGAAGATATCCTCACCTAAAAAAAAATTCGAGATATTGCACCCAAAAAAATCGAAGATACCTTGCTTTACCGAGAAATCTACGTCTCTTATTTTGCTGCGTTGCTCTATGTATTTTTTTTTTTTTCCCTATAACTTGTATAAAACTGCGTGCTCTCGTTCAAGGATTATTAAAAGAGAACAATAACGAATTAATGTTCTGTTTGTTTTTTTTTTATATCTTACTTTACCGAGAAATTTACGCCTTTATTTCGCTACGTTGCTTTACGTTTTTTTTTCCATAATTTGTGTATATTGTGTGCTCTCGTTGGAGGCAAGAGGATTATTAATAAAGGACAATAATAAGTGAGATGCTCTCCTTGTCTTTTTGATTTGCAATTGATAGAATGAAAAAAGAAGCGTTTTTTTTTTTTAAAGAAACATCTTTCTTTCACTCTCATTCTTGTCTTCTCCAACACATTGTACGATGGAGTGTGATGGAGCACATCCAACTGCACATATCTCTATCCTTTGTTCATCAACTCATCGCATATGAAATAAGTAAACGCACAGTATTTGTATAAATTTTTGTTTTCCACCAGTCTAAAACGACTTGTCTTCTTGAAATAAAAAGAGGAAGATTTAACAAGAGCTGCTATGCGAAAATACAGAAGAGAAAAACGCGAGACAATTTGACCGACAGAAATTTCATCGAAGAGAAAAACGCGAGACAATTTTATTGACAAAGTAGCACTTTATTCATATGAAAAAGTAATACAACGTTAGGGCCTGTGCTTAATTTCTTTCTTCGAATTATTTTCAAAGCGTACGCTAGGAGACAATTACAAGGCCTTAAATCTCGTTCTTTTCTGGACTCCATATCTGTGTGTCTTGCGTGTGTAATGGTGCTCTACTTAAGACTTTCAAATTATACTCTGACCGAAATACGAGGATCTTCGCGTAAGTCTGCTCTAACTGCGAATACACTACTTATTTATTTAACAATATCCATTCTTCGCAGAAGTCACTGTCATTCTAGATTATAATATAGTCACTTGTATAACTTGCTACATAAAATAACGGTACATTATTCCAGTCACTTTTTTTTTGTATTTTGCATCTTGTAAAATATATCTCGTAGATCTCTGCGATTATCAGCGATCATCGATATCTCTTTCAAACACCGTCTAACACCGAGCACCCAATTCGTCACCCAATATACGTACATATGTATATATACACATACACGTATGCATATAATATGTAATATATACACACATGTATATATAATATGTATATGTAATATATATACGTATGTATATATAATACATCCATTGCTATTCGGTTGAAGTTTTGAAGCTTCTTAATCCAAGAGCTCTTAGTGCTACATTAATCTTAAAGATACTAAATTTCCTTTCCTCAACTTCGCCTGGTATAAAAAAAGTTCGACTTCGAACCCTTTTTTAAAAAATCTACAGTTAGCTTTGCATGTATCAATACAGAAATAATGCCAGAAAAAAGGGGGGGGGAATATTCTCTCTACAAGAGGTGGGTAAAAGTATTTTAAATAAACAAACACGATGTGATGCTCGCTCTATCAATCAGGAGTTTGCAAACTAATTGTAACATCACAAGAGCTATTTTATCGCGGTTATCTGTATAAAATGATTAATGTCAAGTTTTGCGATTGATCAATTAAGATCTCGCAACGCCATCTAAATATATGATTTTGTTTTCCGTGAGGGAGAATCAAAATACAGGAGTCTCACAATTAAAACAATTCTCTTCATCTGTGGGTGTACGTAAAAGCGCTGTCGAGTGTGTGTATGCGTGCCATTTTCCAAGGGTATGAATTTATATATAATTAAGGAGGCAAATTACGGGGAAATTTCCCTGGGCCCTTTTTCTTTTACCAGAGCTCGCCGTCCTTCTCCTTCGCCGGAACTTCAATTACTCGCGGCTTGTCGATTATTCTAGCCGTGCGAAGTCCTTTCTCCACGATGCCGATGATCCACGCTTGGTATCCCTCCTGTTTTTCGATGTCTTTACAATACGCCGCGGCCTGCGGAACACAATTCACAAGTCTAAGAAATCGTATCAACTTTTTCTTGATATTAAAACCGCACCTAACCGCGATCTGTCGATTAGATTCGTAGGTTTCGCTAAATTTGAACATAATTTAGCCAAATTAATGTATGATAAATGTATAGTATTGTAGGAGAGTTACAAATATTGATATATTAAATATATTAACAATAAATAATGCATAACATCTCCCGTTTCTCTACCTGCCATTCTTTAGAACATCTCACGAATAAAAGATGTTCTACTGTATTGACAGGAAAACAGATCTACAATTCATAAGTGTATGAGCGAGAAAAATATTATACTATATAATGAGCTGATCGAAAATCGGATCTTTCGCTTGTCAGACGAGCGTTCTTAACATTAAAGCTATACAGATCTCGTGCATTAATATTTCTCCGATCTAATTGTATCTGATACGCTATGTCTGAAAATAAATTTGATTTATAGTGTAATACGATTTGACGAGCAACTTATTAACCTGTTCTCGAGGAAGGCAAATGAGCAGACCGCCGCTAGTCTCGGCTGAGTGACCCTGTAATAACTGGAACATGTTTCCGCATGCCTTCGCTACCGCAGCCATCTTAGAGATAACAGGGAGATTGTGAATAACAAAGGAAACTTCGTTCTTTTGATGCTTCGCCAGATTCTGAGCGTGTCCCAGAAGACCGAAACCGGTGACGTCTGTGGCTCCATGCGCGTTGTACTTATGCATCAGTCTAGCAGCTGGAAAATCGAACGGTCATAATTAATTTCAATTAATAAACGATTTTATTACAATTGGTTTCAATGAAATACCGTGAATGAATTTTACATTTGATTATTTCTTAAGTTGTAAAATTGAGGTAAAAAGCGATCTTCCCTCAACACTTTCAGAGAAAAAAATCTTAACTCCAAGTTGGTCTGAGAAATTGTTATTAAAATTAAGTTTAAGCTATCCTGTGTATATGCTATGCGATTTATATTAGGAATTAACTTAACGACTTTATTGTAATTAATTTTAATGAAATATCCTCTAATAAATTTTAAATTTGATTCTTTCTTAAGGTGTAAAATTGAAGTAAAAAGCGGTCTCCTCTCAACACTTTTAGCGAAAAAAAATCTTAATTCCAAATTGGTCCAAGAAATTGTTAAAATTAAATTTGAAATATCCTGCGTACATGCTGCGCGATTTATATTAGCAATTAACGAGTTTATTATAATTGGTTTTAATAAAATATCCTCTAATAAATTTTAAATTTAATTTTTTCTTAAGATGTAAAATTAAGGTAAAAAGCGATCTTCCCTTAACACTTTCAGAGAAAAAAATCTTAACTCCAAGTTAGTCTGAGAAATTGTTATTAAAATTAAGTTTAAGATATTCTGTGTATATGCTGCGCGATTTGTATTAGCATTATATATTATGGCATGTACCTGTTCTGTTCAACCTAGCCATACTGTCCATTGCACGTTGATAGCCTTTCCGTACATCCTCCTCGCTCACTACGAGCTTGATTCTGTTCCAACGGTCGGGCTGGTCGAGCCACTGATGCGCGTTGACGGCAACTTGTGTACCAAGGGGTTTTGTTAGGACCAATACATCTCCAACTACGGCGTTATCCGGCCTGAATTCAAGAACAACCATCAAAGAAAAGCTTAGTGCCAAATCTATCAACGTCGATACTTTACGCTAGCCATAATTAATTAATTACGTACACAATATACTCGTTTGGCTGGCAAACGGTAGTAGCCACTCCACCGATGGTGCACCAGGGATTCACGACTGTCTGGCCACCCGTCACCGTGGTGCCCGCATCCAGAGCGGAATCCTTGAATCCTCTCATAATTAGCGGCACGACGACGTCGCGCTCTTTCTCCGTCATCTTCGTGCTGACACCCAGCAGCATCAGCATGTTGTCGCAGTCCGTGACACCCATCGCGTACAGATCGCTGAGGACATTGGTGCACGCGATTTTACCTGGAAGATACCTCTCACAGCAATGAAGGAGACGAAATAACACGATATATGTATTGCATTATATAGATCTCAATTTGCATTGTTTAATATTCAATTAGACTTATTATAAATATCTCATAATATTTCACGTGTTCCAATCGGCTCGTCGTCTTCTTTCTTACCCATCATATAAGGATCGTCGACTAGCGGGTAAAAGAAATCTGTAGTCTGCACCAGGCTAAGCCCGCCGTGTCGCACCGGCGTCACGGAGGAATCCATGCCAATTCCTGAAACAACGTTGTAATTCTCTATTAGGCTATTGCAATATAAACTTACACAATTTGTTCACAAACCATAATTTAAATATGTTTAATGTTATCCCCGCTTTTACAACATACAAATTTTACAATATAAAATTTAACTGCACGTTTTATCAGATTTTCGGATTTGAATGTTATACACAAAAACAAAAATTTTGAAAAGTGTATTTGCTCCAAGAATGTTTCAAAAATTTTTTTTAACTAGCAAAAAATTGTAATTAAACAGTACATAACATTTTAATGTATTTTACTTGTTTGAACGTTTTAATAAAATTCATAATAATATGTTTCATTGTAAATTTGCGAATCGGTCCGGCAAGCTAAGGAACACGTTGAGGTTGAGAACATCTGCGCATCCGGTGCCACGAGAGAAATTGGGCGGGAGACGACACGGTCGCCATGTTACAGCAGGGCTGCCTTGCGGCACTTTCAGGCCCCGATAAATTTAGCAAGAAATTACAATTAGAAAAGACTCCAGTCCAACTTTGTGTATCATATATCCGGATTTTTCGGAGTACACGTGCGAAATCAGATGAGACTGTTCTGTGAAGTTCGAGAAAAAGGAAAAAACAATTCTCCGAACATGTGTCGATATTTTTTTAATGCAAAAATCGGATTGAGAAGAACGGCGAAGGAGAACGAGAGAGAAAGATAGAAAAAAATATACACGGTGATCGAAGATGCCGGCGCCGCGGCGTGCAAGCGCGCCGCAACAGGGGGCTCGGCTCGCTCGTGTTCGTAAATTCATTCGCGCAATTCACTCCACTTGTATACACACTTACCGATACGCGGAATCGCCATGTGCATAAAGTGGGCATGCTCGTGGTCCTGTGCGGACGCGTCGTCGGCCTGGAGTCCCTCGAGGAGCTTACCAAGAACCTCCTGAGGGACTTTACACCCTCATCCTTTCAGGTCGGCGAATCGCGTCAGGCGGAAGGACGCATCGAGATCATGCGCCACCGGGTCGAACGGCCTGCGCAGCGCCAGGGCATTCGGATTCCCCTCAAGCTCGAGCTGCGCCACGGCCAGGGCGTCCTGTGCCACCGGGGTGCCCTGCAGCTCCGCCATCTTGCCGGAACGGACTCGTTTACAAGGCGATGATCAGGCGGTGCCGAGTCGGTTTTTACGCCTTTGCCGGCGCGTCGCGGCCCGCGTCGAAAACAGTGAGAAAACGCGGCGAATAACGGCCGGAGCCGGAGAACCCGCGCCGGATCCTCTTGTCTCTACTTTTTTCCCTCTCGCGCGCGCGCGCAAGTTGCCGCCGCACCGGGTAGTGTGTTCTCACCCGCTCGTCGTACGCCCCGTACCGGACGCGAACGCCGCCGAAGGACAGCCACTGGATCTCCCGCGCGCGAACTCCCAGCAAATGGGAATTATACGGTTCCGCACCGGCGTCGACTAACCGGGACCGTACGCGTCGACAAAATGGACGCGGTAACTGCCGGCACGGCGATACCGAGGGCGCGAGCGAGCCCCCACGATGCCACCGCCACGGTGTCGGCCGCGCCCGCCGATTGGCCGATTTCGAACTCGCGCACCGACGCATCCACGGCGCCTCGTTCCGCAGGGCCGTATCGCACGGCGCGGCCGGCCACCGCCCTCAAGAGTGCCGCGCGGCTTTAGCTTCGTCGCCGGAATATACACTTGACTCTGGCCGAGTTCGTCCTACGTCCGAGAGATTTGCGAAGTGCTTTTGCGAGTCTAAGCATTGCGATGTATTCAAAGATGGAAAATACTGCGGCTATATACGCGCGTGGGAAATTAGCAAGAGAAAAACAGCAGTCGCTTGGTAATAAGTGTATATTGTACTTTTGGATATACTAAAATATAACCTAATTCTCTTTTACCTTCGTTGCATTAAAAAAATTGATCTATCTAAATAGACGATTTATAATTCATCTGCCTTAGCACATTCTTTAAAAAGATCGTTTCCTTAGTGCAGTCCAACTGAAACGATCACGGGAGTAGAATGAGGAAGAGGGGGGAGGGCTGTCTGTACAGATTACAAATTTAATTTCATTGTCGCAAATTGTCGATTTCTGCGAATGACGTTTACTGGGAATCGACACATTCGCGCGAGCGGCATGTGTTTCGTCGCCCGATGCACCGTTCGACGACAGGTATTATTCATATTTAATCCGCATTGATCCCCTAGTTCAGACACTTCAGGCGAGCTGTTCTTACTTTTGCACAGCGGCGGCAGTTCGGAGCGGCCGATATTATGCGGAGTAGATGTAAGTATATGTTAACATGTGTGCGTATACACCGTGTGAATACCGTGAATACCACGACGACATCGGCCGAAGTCCGAAGTAGCGGTGCCGAGGTATACCGAAGTCCGTCGTCGCGAGACGATCCGTGCCACCCATTGGTCGTTTCTCCGCGTTCGTCTCTGCCATTCGACTCGGACACGCCGCGTTATCGCGACGAGCCAATCAGCGCGCCGGCGTGTCGCCAGTGGTTCCCAAACAGCGGCTTCTCCCCAGCTGTATTAGATTTTATTTAGTTAATTTATACACCGTGGAAAATAAAACGGAGAAACTTACACCTTCCTCGCGAGGAAGAAGATTATACATGTAAATTATTTCATATTCTAAATGCAATTCAGGTCAGTTATCGACTCTGCATATGTAATATCGTAATGTCAAGATTTATATAATTGTGATTATAATTACTGTATGCATCGTTACAATTATTATACGTAAAGATTTATTCAAAAGATGGCGCGATTCGTAAAAGCCATGCAAAATTTTGCAAAAATCTCGCAGTTCTAACGTTTACACGTGAACAGAACGCGGGTCTCGCGTTCAAAGTCGTCGCAAAGATCCAATGGGTGAACGTTGAAAAAACTGTCCGCGAAATGTCCCCGGACGCGCGAAATACGTGGCGTACGGTCGTCTTGGAATGCTGTCCGGCCGATGATCGTGAGCCCAGCGCTGGTATTCTCTTCCCTTCACGACGTTTCCCGCGCAAACCATTCGTCTACGGTTCGCTCTCCGCGAGCTCCATCGCGAACGTGTTTCTGTATTTTCTGTATTTTCGCAGAGAAACGTGTCTGCAATCGTTCGACTACTGATCCAACTTTGGAACGACTTTTATCCGAATTTACGGTCCGATTAATCGTGGACGACTTGCGTCAAGTAGTCTCGCTTGAACGGACCGTATTGTGTTTGCGGATTAAATATTTGCATCGTATTCAGACACGTTAACAGAATCGTGGACATCACAAACGGTGTCTTGAAAGTTGGATAAGATTACATACATACAAGATGAAATTTTTTCTCTTCATTATATATCCCAGAGAAGTTAATTATTTAATAAAATAAAAATCTTGTGATGAAATTATTCTATACGAGAAATTTATAATGATTTTACTTTGCAATGCTGATTGCAACACTATATATATGTAAAATAAGAGAAGATGAAAAGAGATTTTCATTGATTAATAATTAATTTTATAACTATGTAATGTAAAAAATGGACTGCATAAACAATATTATCATTTTAAATCATTTTTATGCGTGTTTATTGATTATCAATAATGATGGCATCTACTTTATTAGTCGATATGAAAGGAAATGCATGTATCTGCAAGCGCTGCAAAATTTGCATATATACGATATTTTTCTTGCAGTTGCATATTTAAATTTTAAAAGTCATTGCATGTAAAATAATTTTAATCATAAGATCATAAGCAAATGAACGAATCACAATTAAAATTGCTCTCTCCAGCAGAACAAAAAGTCAAGATGTCATCCAAATAGCGTCAAAATGATTATTAAAAGTTATTTTTCGATCAGTCACAATTTACTTTAACGTGAATTTGACGTTATCATCACTTGTTCTGCTTGGACTTATGTGTGAAAACGTTCAGTTACGATTAATCAATATGCTTACAGTCTTACAGTTAGGATTAAAATTTTTTTATATGTGATGACCTTTATGGAAAATCCTTTCATCGAAATACCTTAGAAGTTGTACTTACTATACAATGTGAAATAACAGTGTCTGTTACATTTAATTTAAAGAATGTAAATCAAAATCAGAATCTCGATAAAATACTATCCTTAAAATTATTGTACGTGCAACAAAAACAAAAAAATTTTAATCTCCAAAGTTATGAATTAAAGTAATGAATTCTCCAATTACTCATTATTATTAACTTTTCTTGATATTGATAAAATTAATGTTATCAAAAAATTTTTAATCCCTAATCAGTAATCATGAGAATATAATTATTATAAAAAGAATAATAATAATAATAATACTACATTATATTGAAATAGTAAAAAATATTTTTCGACAATAAACGACATCGTCACGTTATTTATTGTTTTATCCTTATAATTCCATTGATTTAGTGTCATTGGCTTTATACATTAATAATAAATATTATTATTATTCTTTCTCCCTAAATGCATTCCTAGTTAATTTATCAAGAGGAAAAAAGGTAATTTAACATTTTTCCAAAAAGTCGCGAAGAGAAAAAATTTTATTAACAAGAGAATTCATCGGGGCATCGGTATTTTCGCCGAATAGAGTCGAATGGAAACTCGACCACACAAACACACACACACGCACACACACACACACATATCCGCGAATCTAATATGATTTTGACAGATATGACTCATTGCTGCGCGAACTTATCGCGAGTGCACGCGCACCGAAGCGCGCGCGCACCGCGTCGTCGCACTCCCGTCTCGTCCGGTTTCGCGTCCGTGTCGCGGCCCCGTCCCGTCCCGTCGCGGGTCACGATCATCAGTCTCGCTCGCGCGTCCGACCGGGCAGGACCTAGTCGTGGTGCGCGCGTGGCGTGTACGTGTGTATGATCGATTGCGGGGTAGTCGCGAGCGCGCTCCTTCCCAATTTCCGCGACGATCCATCCGACACATCGCCGTCGTCGCGGTGCCTATCGATCAGCGCTCATCCTCGAGATGACGTCGCGGCCGCGCCGTCACCCTCGCTGAAGCCTCCTTCTCCCCCCTCCCCCCTCTTGCCTCGTCTCACCAGCTGCTCCTCCCCGTCGATGAAGCGGCCCCGTCGTCAGGATGATGCAGGACGTCTCCGCCGGCGCACCCGCCGCCGACGATCAGCATGCCGCCTCCAAGTCGGTGCTGCTCAACACCTTCGTCGTGAAGAAGAAGCGGTGCCGCGTATACTTTCATCGCGGCATGCTCATCTGGGAGACCGAGCGACCGCCTTACAGTAAGCGTCGATCGCGCCGGGGTCTTTCCTCGACCCGCGCGTGAAATTTTCACTTTACGAGCGTACTTACACGTTTCGCGGATCGAATGTGTAAATATGCGTTGGTCGTTCACGACGGCACCTCGATTTAAATGCGGCTTCAATCGTCGGCGACGGGATTTTACTCCGAATTTTCGTCGGACGTTTTATCTCCACGTGCAGAATGCTATACAGTTGATTATATGTATCTCGTCGACCGCGCTAGGAATTTTCATTTAGGAGCGACACATTTCTCGGATCGTCATTTTATTAACAAATGTATAACTGTTGATAGAATGGCGATCATAATTTATCATAATTTATCGTAATTATTCATTCTCCTATGATTAACGCGGAAATTCTAACTATTCGGCAAAATTCTTTTCGCCGATGACGAAATTCGTTCCGAGTGAGTTTTCTACGGATACAAATGAATGCTACATTAATTATTATCTCGTTAATCACGCGGGGAATTTTCAATTAAGAGCGACACGCTTGGGAACACGAGCGTCGTTACATCATAAATGTATCGAATAATCAAGGCTGTATCTTGATTAACGCGGAAACGATTTTCATTGGCGATGAGACGGCCTCTTCGAGTAAATTTTCGTTGGATATAAACGGATGCTATAAATTAATTATTATTTCATCAATTGCGTGAAAAATTTTTACTTAAAACCTAGGTTTTGCCTAAAACCAGGGTTTGAAAAAATATTATATTTAAATTAAATACATATAAAAATATCTGATATCGACATATTGGATATATTCAAATGTGAATATTGATAAAATTTTTCTAACTTTCTAAAAAGTAAATCAAAAGTTACGTGTTAAAATTTTTATTGTGTTTCTGAAAAACTATTAAAAATTGTTTATAGATAATTTATAGATATATTTTCTGTAGAAAAATATAAATATAAAAATATAGATGATAAACTGTGATAAGATAATACATAATATAAGAAAATAATTATCTATCATGGCTGAAAGATATCGTTATCTGATTTTGTAGCACTTTTAGCTATTTGAAAAAAAAGTTATAATCTCGTCATTATGCAATGTAAATCCGATGGATGATAAAGATTCGCAAAGAATAATAAATGAAGAGAAATCCTTCAAACTTAATTAGAAAGAACCATGCCATCAGGATCAATAATAACGAAGCGTTGCAATTAATCAGTTTAAAGTTTAAATTGTTAGTTCTGTGAATCTGATATTATCATAATACATATGTCAATTAATAAATATCATGATTTATATCCGATATATATTTTTCGAACCGTGCCTAAGAACGACATATGTCGACTAATGTCGAGTGGATTGATGCCACCTTGATTAATGTGGAAGTGGTTCTAATTGCCGCGGCGACGAGAAATCCGCTCCGAGTGAATCGTTTTCGGATACAGATAAGTGCTACATTAATTATCTCGTTTACCGTGCGAGAAATTTGGACCGTTCCTCGATTAGCTTGTCATTACACAAAAGAGTCTCGAATAATCACGACTGCTCGTTTAACGCCGCGGAAATGATTTTAATGATCAGCGACGAATCTCCCAAATTAATTGTTTTTTTAGATAGACGGGCGACTGTATATTAATTAAATTATTACCTCATCGGTGACGGGCGCGTTTCATTTTTAAACACGAAAATACCGGATGCCGAAAGGTCAAGATTGTATTTTAATTAAGGCTAGATTTCTTGATCCTTGGTAACGTCCTTTCGGAGCTGTCTCTACTCCAAGGATAAATCGCCGTCGCAGAATTGCCATTCCATCGACGGGACAACATTTTTTTCGTCGGTCTCCCCTTAATTCGAAATAACGACTACCTAATTCCACGGCTAACAATAAGTTAGCTCGCACAATTGAAAATTAACGTCGGCGCTGAATCGTTTCGTCAACGACGTGTATACGTTTCCACTTAGCAGGGAAATATTGAATACTCAATTTGCCAGCCGGTTAGTTTAGTTTGCCTTCGGAGAGTCGTCGGGATTAATGGAGTAAATTGTTCGCTCCTGATAGACGCGCCCGGCCAATCCCGCCCCGAAACCCGGCAAATTCTCGGCAAACATACAGACAGGGCAAACGACAAGCTATAATTGTAGAGGTATATAATAATTGTAGGTATACAATAATTTGTCGACGGCGCGTCTCTCCTCCCCCCCTGACCAACTTTTCCTTGAAACGCGCTTCCTTCAAAGACGCGAACGGACGCAAATGACAATCAACGCTAATTGGATTGTAATTATTGCCCCGTCGTGAGACGTGTCTTTCGTCCGCGAGACTCCTCTTTCGGCCAGAAACGCCAAATATTATTTTATACCGCGAGGTCAATTTTGGCCCTCCTCTCACTCGGAACTGCATTGCTATCGCACGCGCAAGTTGATAAAATCTATTTATTATCAAGCTCGCGAATCTGATAAAATCTATCTCTTCTTTCCAGATATTCGCTGAGACACAACAACTTTTTGCGGACGGTTTTTGCGTTCGTCGCATTTTTGCTTGGAAAATTCCAAGATAGATTTATTTATAATTTCATCACGGTTTATTTATTCAAAAAACGGGTCTCGCATAATGCGATAACCAGTCTTGAATAAGACGTAAATTCCTCGCGTATTCGATAAAGTCCGCGCTCTCGGCTGCAGGATCTAGACGCAGTCACACGCGACGGGCCAACAACTTTTCGTGTCGAGGCTTACGCTCGTGCACGGCTCGCTCTCTCGCCGTTCCCCGTTCCCGTTTTTCTTATCCTCCTCCCCGTTCACTTTTACCTTACCTCCGAGGATCTCTCGACTCGACTCGCCGCGTCACTTATCGCGCGGCTTCGCGCGTTTTTCCGAGCAAGAAAGCCGCAATCGCGGCGCGAACGACGGGCCGGCCCATCCGCTGGCTGTTTAGCCTCGCACTATATAATTAACTATTTAAATTCCAAGGTCGGAAAATGGAAAAACACACGCGCGTTCATCGTTAAGTTTTATCAGCGCGAATCTCTCATTTAAATTCCATTGTCGGCCCGTCGGGCCTGTTCTCTTCAGCCGAAACTTGTTCACTTGGTTCGTCTTTCCTCTTCTTCTCTCCACGTTGACGAAAGAAAGAGAAAGGACGAACGGTGCAAGGACATGAAGTTGAAAGGAACGGGTCTATCGACTTGCCGTCCACCGAACCGCCGGCAAACGCGTTTGCGAACGTGCGTGTGGTTGGCGGCTGATAAAAAGTCCGTGGGGCAAAAAGCCGTTACGTAAGAGGCTCGTCCAGGGTCACACGACGAATCCTGCATCTCGCATGTGTTTTCCGCGCTCGCGGAGTTACATAATAATTGTCTGAAATACGGCTTACGTTAAATTGTTCCTTCTCTGTCCTCCCTCTCCCCCCCCTCCTCTCCAATCTATCTCTCTCTATCTGTCTAGCCGATTGCTTCTTAAGGCCAACGAGCGCTTATTAATACAACTCAAGCAATTCAGTGCTACAAGGTGGATCGGTGTGTGTCGCGAGTTAGGTGGTACGCGTTAAAAGAACACAACGCCTGTGTGTCGATTGTGCCTAGCCTTGACCTTCCAATTGGTACAGCGTCTTTTGCGACGGTAGATGTGTAGGCATCGCGTTGTAGCTATTTAAAAAAAAAAAAGAGGCGGACAAGATGCATGTATACAGACAGGAGTGCTGTTCTATATAATTTGCATTGTTACAGGATAATAAATAGGGGTAGAGTGGAATTTTTTCTTAGACGCTTCTTTGACGGACTAATCTATAACGCAAGGTCTAATCCTCGACGAGAAGCTGGATTAATCGCATTAAGAACGCGTCTCGCAAAAGGGGAATAAACAAATAAAGTATACATTTATATAAAACAATTACAATTTATATAATAAGGAAAGCGAAGTTTGATAAATCAATTTTTTGAAATTAATTTAAGTGTTGAATAAAATTGGGACGAAAAACAAAGAGAGAGAGCTCGAAAAGATATTGAGTGTCAAAGACTGATTTGATAATTGAGGAAGGTCCATTAAAGATATCTAAATGACTGATGAAGTAAAATAAAAACTTTTATATAGCAAACTATTAGAAAATTGTTTTCTAAATTATTTGTCAAAATTTTGATCTAGTTTTAGGCTGCGTTCCATTTGTAACGCTCGCAACACTCGTGGAATCATTTCATCCTTGTTGTTTTCTAAATGTTAAACAAGGACGAGAAATGCTCACGAGCGTTGCGAGCGTTAAATGGAACGCGCCTAATCGCTTCTCGAAACAGGTCTTTTAGATTTTGCAAAAAAGTTACTGAGACAACCATTTACACTACGCGCATAATCCTACAGTTGCGCGCAAAAAAAAGAGGTTTCATATAATCAAATGAAACTTCCTCGTGCATTCGAGATGATCCTCACTTGTGGATTTACTTTGTCAACTTCGAGAGACGAGGACACCACACGAGGAATACCAATAAGTTTTCGGCGATCCGCTCACGTAGATAGGAAACACATGTCGATACTCGCCTCGTCGTCCTTGGTCGCGATTTGCATATCGTTCCATTTCCTCATACGACCGTGCCCGCCCGCGCGTCATGAATATTAAATAAAATAGCGATAATCACACCGCGAGTGGCTGCAGCGCGCGCGTATCTTTATAACCGCGTGCTCTCCAGCCCCACATTTCAACAATGAGATCCTTGTAACGTGCTCGCGCATTCCGTCCGATACTACGTGATGGTTAATCTTTTGGCTTGTGGAGAAAGCGATATCAGTCGAATTTTGACAAAAACAGGGCGTTGATCGAACTTTAACTTTAAAAATAATTGGTAGAGATTATTTTTAAGATATCAGATATTTTCGAATAATTTCAAAGCTCTCAAAAAATACCTTAAAAAATGTCGTAACTAAATTGTATTTTTTAAGATATTACCTGCTTTACATAAAAAAAACTCGTTATTCGTTTTTCTTCGCGAATGCACTTCACCGAGCGTTACTCCCAGGCTAACTCAACAAGACAGTTACGTTAATACTTCATCATCGTCGCGATCGAAAAACCTTGTAGAGCAGTCTTTTTGTCACGCCTGCGTCACTCTCGTCGTCGGAAATATCCAGAGAATAACGACCGATCGAAAATAGCGTTGCTAATTTCGCGCCGGCGATGCGACTCGTCGACTTTAATAGCGGCCGTTTCGGCGTGTTGCAAGCGAGGCAAGTGCAATGCCTGCAATCTTTCACTTTCCACCGTTCAACGCTATCCGCTGGTGTTTCTTGCGGTATACGTTATCCCGGTCAGACAGGAGAAACCTGTCTACGAGCGAGAAACCGGTATATTGTGTGTCAACGACCTAATACGGCATGCACCATCTATCTCTTTTAATTATTGTCGTCGAAAAGTCCCATATAGATTTCTAAACTCGTTAAACACAGCAACTCTGGAAAAGTCACCGGAAACTCACTGGTTTCATATAGCGGAAAGAGCGATTTTGTTGAAAGATTCTAAAAAATTTAGTTGGATACTGCAGCAGATCTGAAAATAATCTTGTTGGATCATCAAAATAATTACGTTGGAAATTCAATGTTGATGTGCACAAAATGTTGATATTCTAGCAACCAGCGTTTGAATTTTCAACGTAATTATTCTGATGGTCCAACAAAATTATTTTCAAATATGCATCCAGCTTATAAAATTTAGGCTCTTTCAACAAAATCGTTCTTGTCCTGTATTATAAATTGCAATATTTTATGGCTTTATATTTTATTTTTCATTATCCTTCTTACACTTTTGTTAATTTTATTATTATACCATGAACGTCCTAAAAAATTGGTATAAAATATTTGATACTACAGGTAAATTTTTAGAAAATTTATACATTTTATACTAATATCTTTTTACTTACGTAAACGACTGACACTAAAAGTATGTCGCTCGTATAACTGTCTCAATTATGCAAGTGATTCAGACAGTCACGTAACTAATTTCAGACTGTTGTCGCGTGAAATTCGCGTATTCATTTTCCACATGTATTTCATCTAGGCGCTATTGTCGAGACTCCTGTTCGCATACGTCTCCCGCATATAACACGCGAAAAGACTAGAATGTGCTATTAGACATACACGTGATATATATCGAAATGACTCGATGTAAACAAAATGCATGGTTATGTAAATTTTGTACATGTATTTTCTGCGCATAAACAGCACAAAGATTCTTTGATCCCACGTTCGACTCGCCTCTTTTTCTCAGCTCGATTCATCAGCTTTTTAATGAAGCAAACTCACGGGAAGCGAATGCAAATCGACCAATTAGCTTCAGAATGCTAAGCCTCTGAGGAATAATGTCTTAATATAGAATAATAATATGCATATAAACAGAACAACAATCATCTCGCTCATCAGCACTATTGAAATTGTTATCCGTAAACATCGAAATGTCGTTGTAGGATCGATTGCTGTAATCGAGAATCGATCGTTATTGTTGACATTGATGATTAATTGTTACGAATCCATTAGCGAAGTACAGCTGCCGCGGAGCTGTGCTTCCTCCGTATTATGCCGACTTTAGATTACATTTCAAAACGCTGCTTTCGGGGAAAATATTCTTAAAAATCTGCAGCATACGTAACGTAAATTATATATAAGCTTTTTAGTAAAATTTTCTTCGAAAGCAATGTTTCGGAATGTATAATTTTAAACGATCTGTAATTCATGCCAATATGTATGCACTTATTGAAATCATTATCCGCAAACGAAATGCCATTGTAGGGTCAACTGCTATTAAATCAAGAGTCGATCGTTGCTAAAATTGATTAATTATTACGAATCCATTAGTGAAACAGCTGTCGCGAAGCTTCCTGCGTGTTATGCTGTTACATTCCAAAACGCTGCTTTCGAGGAAAATATTGCTAAAAATCTATAGTATACATAACGTGAATTTTGTAACTATTTAGTGAAATTTTCTCCGAAAGCAACGTTTTGAAATGTAACTTTAGACGATCTGTAAATTACGCCGATATATATTATAGAACAGAACTCCACTTTATATAAATTTCATGTACCAAAGTAAATACAAAAATAATTTGAAGACACATGTATATATATTTAAAATATATAGTAAAATATACGGCATGTAAAACTATAAATAAACTATATATAAACGAATTTTCTGGCCTGAAATCTAACGTGAATTATAAATCCGTCCGGTGTGAACTTGAAGAACTTGATCCGCGTCTTCCGCACGACGCAGACGAGGAAGTCGTAAACGCAAAACAATAAACGTTTCGTTTTATTAAGGTCGAGCCACGACGCGCGATACATACATCGCCGACGGATCGATTCTCGATAACAACCGTTCGTTACGCGCGCGATTGTCGGAATGACAATTGCGTTCGAACGAATCGCTGATGCGGTCTGTCCGAGACGCACGATCGGATCATGCGCGACACTCGCGCGTGATCGCGAAAAATAAAATCGCCGCTGCGCGCGGCTAAAAATATGTTTCGCCACGTGCGCCACGTGGCACACGTGCAATCTCTCGTCGCGACGCATCGTCGTTTTAAAATGCGCGTCGTTTTAAAATGCGCGTTTACCTGCATTTCCAACGGCGCGGCGGCCCGAAATCAATTGATTTTTATTTAGAGTGTAAAACATTTACTTGCACATTTAAAAGTCTTTACTGCTTGTTAAAATAAATCGCTTAAGATTCAGACATTAAAAAAAATTTCGAATTTGGAGTAAAAGAGATTTTTCTTCTCTTTTTCTTTATCTGCTTTTCTTCATTCTTACTTTCTATTTTCTCTTATTTTTCTTCCCTTCTCGTTTATCTTCTTTTTTTCCTTCTGCGTTTCTCTTTTCTCTCATTTCCTTTTTATTTTTCTTCTTTTCTTTTCGCACTTTGAGAAAAATTAGGAATTTGATTTAATTCCTTTTAAATAAAACATCTTTAAACATAAATAGCTCTAATGCAATAATTTCCAATTAATTTTCAATTAATTACAATTACTTTTTTTATCGACAATTTAGATAAATTTGTATATTAAAATATTTAATTGATTTGATTCAAAACAATTTCGTGTGTGAATGTTACTGGAATGGGGGAGGAGTGTCTCTTCGGTTACGCGATTCGGTGAATACGAACGGTGGCAATACGTAACGCAAATCGTGTTCATTTGAGAATTAATTTCCGACTATTTCCGAATTGCGAATACACAGCGCGACGCGACGCGGTCGACGTAACGTCATTATTAACTTGCGCAACTTCATCCACGCGAGGAAAAATTATCCTAAATTGCGACCGACTAATCATCGGATTTCGTCAGGTGGATGTGTTCAGTGAAACCGATATTGCTTTGACGGACGATAAGCGCGAGATAATAGCCGATATCCTAACAGCGGCGCGGCGGTCTATCGGCAACAAAAAGAAGAGAGATAAGATATTTCACACGAAATATAGTCGCAGGACACTTTCTTGAGAATATATTCAAGAAAATATTGCGAGAGAGAAGTGCATATCGAAAGTATCTGATAAAGTATAAAATCTTCCTTTTTGCCGACGATAACAAAAGCTTAAACGAACTCGTTTATATGTTTTTCCCATGAAAAAACGAAATATTTGAGTCCACGTTAATCTGTGCAGTATAAAAAAAAAATAAAACTTGCAAAAAATAAAAACAAAAATAATGCGACATGCAATAAATGAGAAATTTACAGGCAACGTCGTACAGTGATGCTTCGTTCTCTCGGAACGTGATAAACAACATAAAGCAGTTCTCTCTCTCTCTCTCTCTCTCTCTCTCTCTCTGCACGGGATAATAATGCACAGGCCCGCTACTTTCTTGCATCCATGGTATGCATGCGCGTGCAAGCACCTGCCTTCTCTCTGTATAGCGCGTAACTCAGTAACTGGAAGTATTGCGCAACGTCTTACGCGCGCGCGTCCGACGCCGTTCTCTGCAGTTCACGCGTTCCACCGAATAATACGCGTGACCGCTCGTACAATACAAAATAATAAAATAACAATCAATATGTACTCGCATGAGTGGTTTTAATTTCCTCGAATCTTTCGTAGGATCTGATAAAGTCGTAATACCATCCCAGAAATAAGCCGAGCTTACGCAACGTTGATAAACACAGATACTTTAGATATAGAACGACCGACAGATTAGCGTGAATTCATTGCCAAGGCGTGAAGTGTTTCCTTAGAAGGCTCGCGAGCAGCTCGGGGGCCAGATTTAAGCCACCTTCGAGCTCCGTGTCGACGATAGTTATCTACATAAGTCGCAAACGCACAACGCAAACGCCAACGCGGAGAAAAAACAGAACGAAACGTCAAAAAAAAAAAAAAAAAAGAAAAAGAGAAACGTCCGCGTTTGCGTTTGCGACTTATGTAGATAAATTAAATATTCGCGCCGCTCGCAACGTTCGTTGACATTTATCGCGCGTCAAAACTGCGTCTTTTGTTCGCGCTAAAATACCGTGTCCGCGGCCGTTTTCAATCGGTCACGGTTGAGGGAAAAGGGGGAGAGAAAAAAAAAGGAGGACACGGATCGCATTTTAATTAAATATCGAATGTGCGAGAAGCGTGAGGGGCGGTCCGATGTAAAAATTAACGAGAACACCCTCTCCCTCTCTCTGATCAATTTCCCCCTAATCGCCCTTCATTGGTCTTCCAGCCAGATGGACCCTGCCCCTGACGGACGTGCTGGCGGTGCGCTACGGCGACGACTGGATACCGGGTGTGAGCGTTAAGGAGAAGCAGCCGGCGCAGCCGACCTCACCGACCACGGTGTGCCCGACCAACTTCATCCTGCACTACGCCGTGCGCGGGTCCAAGAACAAATGGCGGCACCACAGCGTGACGATGAGCCACACGGATCCGCGGCAGGTCGCCTCGTGGGTGAAAACCATTCGCAACTACCTCCTGGGTGAGTCGCCTTGCCGATATACCGATCCCGCCGTATTCTGAATTCTAAATCCACTGGAGTCGAAAATCATCAGAGCTCGCGCAATCCAAGGAGAACGGAAAGATCAAAGTGATATCAAAATGATGTCAAAATATGTTAAAATCACGTCAAATTGCATAGATCTTTCTTGATGTCTAATTATAATATTGTTTTTTTATTTTGTTTATTGTAACGAATTAATTTTAAAAATTACATAATATAAGAAAATTATTCTGAAAAAAGTGTGAAAAGCTTCCAAATATAATAATCGATTATTATCTTAAAAGTTCGCATATATCTGAACTTGTACATTTCATCTATTTCATTTTAAGTGCAAACAATGCAATTTAATTCACTATAAAAAACAGACACAGCACGAAAATTCTAATTATATATTATATATATAATTAGATTTTCGATAGAATTATATATATAATTGTACACAACTTTATTACAGGTAACAAAGTCGAATGAAACTTTTGGCAGTTATTTTTTTACACTTTGAAAAAATAAAGCAAATTTCACATATAATAAATTATTAATATTGTTAATAATTTTTTTAAATATTTTTTAAAATTTATCTAAAAAATCATTAATTAATTATTGTATAAAATTATTATGATATTAATTATTATAATTGTATTAAAAAAAGAAAAATAAATATTTGTCACCACAATATTTGTATACCTCATTTTTTTTAATAAAAAAAAAATTGATAATAAAAAGAAGTCAGCACATAAAGTTATTTGAGATTGAGATTTCAATCATGACATAAAAAATGGCGTAAATTCGGTTATTTTGACATCAAATTGATTTATTACTTTGATTTTTCTGTTCTCCTTGGGAAAGAATACGGCTCTCTCGCGGTCGACGCATTGCGTCGGCCGCATAATAATTTTAGAATTGCGACGTATAATATGTGACGCGGGGGGCGGCGTGTAGAAGAACATTGTCTGTGAATTACGAAACGAGGTGAGGCGTGTATTACAAAGATCAAACAGAATCGTGAAACTGGATTATACGGAGCGGAAAAGGCTCGTGTTTAACATCGAGAAACTCATGTAATGTGTAAAACAAAGAAATCCGACTCCGATCGAAGGTTAATTAACGCAGAGGCTTAATTAATGGCGCGGCTGTAATTTTCTATATCCCGCGTTGTGCGGCGCTTAAGAAAACGCATACCTATTACTTTAGCGATACGCGTAGCTGACGAACTGTGTTTGCGAGCTATGGTAAGCGTTTCTTGCATAAATCTTTTTTTTATTGGACGTCAATAAAGAGTGACGAATTTCCTCGTCGACCTGTTTGTACAATGAAAAAGGTGCGTGAAAAAAGAACACGAGAAAAATAGTCATAAAAAAATTAATGTGACGCATAAATTAATAGGAATTTACTAGCTCCTGCGTCATCGCTGATATCATTGTGGCATAAAGCGTAGAGAGAGTATAAACATAATAGTAACGCAATATTTTTTGTAGACAAAATGTTGATACAAGCAACTCAGGTTTAAAAAACACTAGGGAAGAATTAAATCCTTTCTTAATACCTTAAAAATATGGGAAAAACCTTGGTAATTAGAGAATTAAAAAAGGATTAAAATCACAAAATGAGCCAAATGTAAAATTATGCTGAATTAAACAGATTGTTTTTAAATTATCTTAAATCTATAATTTTCAAAATAAAGATTATAAAATGAAAAACTGAAAAGTTTGTATACATATGAATGGAGATGTTACATTTAAATGTAATTTATATTTAATATAAAATAATAATTTATAAACATATAATATTATATAAAGTTTTCAGTTTTCTTCGACCTATATATATCTTTGTATATATAATATAGATAGAGATTCAAAGATAAGTCAAAGATAAGATTTTACGATAAGCTTCCAACTTTATTGATTGTTACGTTATAGAGCGAAACATTTCTAACATTTCTGTAAACAGCTACCTCTCTCGCATCGAGTATTTTTCCATCGCAATTAAAGTCCGGGAACCGGAGTATGCAAAGTCTGGGCAGCCAGTTAACCTAGTTGGAATCGACGTAAATCGCGATGAAAGGTCGGTCCACGCCACGAGAATATACGCGGTGACCCTAAAACTTTGATAGAGCGCTGCAGCGTGGTCGGCAGACCAGTTGCGGTTTGTACGAAAGTTTTATCAGCAAATCGGTTTAATTTCAGTGAAATTTCGATAGTTGGCGAATTAAATTGCCGCTCCTTTCTCTCCTTTCGGTTTCGTTATTTTCAATAGCTTTCCGAACTGTGAAAGAATTGCTGCTACACTGTTAAACTCATGTAGTGTTAAATTATACTCAATTTCAGTTACTTTTAATCATTCCTATAAACGCCACTTTCCTATTCAATATTTCGTTAATTTAATTAAAACAGTGGAGTTATACAATTCAACTCAAGAAAATGTGTTAAATTTGATAAACTTGATTTATACATATTTACTAAATGCATACTTATTAATATGAAGCAATTCAATCACAGAAATGAGTTGATTAAATATGATTGTTTTTTTAATCATATGTTTTGTATTAAAATAATACATTTCGACATACATGGAAGTTGAAAATAACGATATGTTATTTACTCAATGCTCATACGACGAAATGTTATTTACTCAAGGAATTGGATTACAGTTGCTCCTTTCATATTTAGCAGTGTATGTATACACTCGTCGATCCGCTGTTTACGAATTTCGATACTTTTCGAAATCAAATATTCGAATGTTGAATCGCTGCCTCTCTATTCTCTAATTTTGCCGTTCACATGTTTCAACGTGTTTCTCCCATTTCGCTCATTTCCAGATTTCCCGAGTTAAATCGAATTGCTGCGCCGCTTAGGAGCGACGCAAAACGAATTAGGCGAGATGCGATACTCTCGGCTCGTCTGAGATACAGCGATGCTGCACGTTGGCCCCGATAGGGAGTGAGAGGAAGGAAGGATGAGAGAAAGAGAGAGAGCGCAAATTTTAATGAATGTCGAGAAAACAGGGTGGGCGTGCTCTAAACTACCCCTATCGACCGTCGTCGCGAGCTAACAACTCGTATTGATCCTGGGGGTTTGCCATGTCCGTGTAATCGTTGTTTTCATAAAAAAAACATCCCTTCGATTATCGACGTAGCGTCACGATATCGTAAGGAGAATCGATCGGAACACTTTACATGATTGAAAACTCTGCCTTCCTCCTTCATGTCTCTATTTGACCCATTTCCGTTTTTAAACAGGCGAAGTTGATTAAATCGCGATGAGGTAGGGAGAAAGTCGATCAAAAAAAAGAAAAAAAAACTCCGTCCGTTTTACTAATCCAGCGACGAGAGCCCTGCGTGGAAAAAGAACGAACGAATTTTTTGTATTAACTAGAACGCGATAAGATACATGACTTTGCAGAATACATAATATATTGCCTCCAACGTTTCTGTGAATTTTCTTTCGTTCCTCCACTTTTTAATCTTTGCGCGTGATATAAAAAATAGATAAATGTTTGATTAAAATCTAAAAAGAAAAAAATTATTTATGCAAGAATCCTCCTGGAATTTGAAGGCTTGAGAAGTTAATGCAAGAAAATTCTACGAATCAGGAGGGCTTTTAGATTCTGTCCGTAAAGAGCTGAACTTATAAACTCGCTACTGATCGTTTCAGGCCTGACTTATCGGCCGCGAAAGGTGATGCTGTTCATCAATCCCTATGGCGGTAAGAAAAAAGGTGTCAAGATCTGGGAGAAGGATGTCCAGCCGCTCATGACCATCGCCGGCATTGAGACAAAAATGATGGTCACAGAGCGTGCCGGCCACATTCGCGACGCACTGCTCACGGCCGACTTGAGTGACCTACATGTGAGTCCTGCTCCATGCGAGGCTAACATTCTATTACTTTCATGCAAAGTCCGTAGCCAGATACGTTCTAAATGTATTTCAACAAATCTGGAAAACTTTTTAGCAGACGTTTAAAAATTTTTTTCACAGATCTCCAAATTTATATTTATATTATTATTTTCGATATTTCTCCGTATTTATATATTTTTTTATTGTTCTATATGTTATTATTTTATATATTGGAATAATCATCCATTTATTAATCTAGAATCATTTTATACTAATTATACTAATTATAGGGTACTAATAATTTTACTAATTATCAAAAAATTAAATTCGGAAATCTGAATGTAATTGGTTTTTATACGCGATAAAAATATTAAATATAATATATATCTATTATATAAAATTAGAAGATCGAGCAGTCTGTGAGTTTCCGAATATTTATACAATACATTTAGAACGCATTTAGAAAAATTATACGTCTCTAGATTGGCCGCGCAAAATTGGTGTTAAACTAAGTATAAGTCCCGTACATGTGCCATAAAAGAGACACCCTACAAATATATGCAGTTTATCACTCTTCAGAAGGGTTGGGCAATGAGCAAATAACCAATTCCCGTAAAAAGGTAAAATACTAAGGGCAACTGAGGGAGAGATCTGGACTGACGCGCCATTGACGATGACTCTAGATTTTTATTTATCGAGATATTCCGGTTTCACATGAAAAACATATAAACACTTATTTTTCTCTAACGTACGTATAAATCTAGATTTTATAATTGCAAATTGGACTTCGCATTTAATTGAACGGGCTGTCCTCAAAACTTAACTTTATAAATCTAGATTTCATAATATTGCAAACTGGACTTCGCATTTATTTAAACGGATTCGGGCTGTCTTCAAAACTTAACTTTTCGCGCTTGATAGGCGTATATAAATCTGGATTTCATAATATTGCAAATTGGACTTCGCATTTAATTAAACGGATTCGAGCTGTGTCCTCAAAACTGAACTTTTCGCGCTTGATAGGCGGTGGTGTGCATCGGCGGCGACGGCACGTTCTCCGAGGTGTTCAACGGGCTGATACTGAGGGCGGCGAAGGATCAGCAGATCGATCCCAACGACCCTGACGCCCGGCTGCCCGTGCCCGCCCTGCCCGTCGGCGTCATACCCAGCGGTAGCACCGACACGGTCGCCTACAGCCTGCACGGCACCACCGACGTGGAGACCGCCGCCATACATATCATCTTCGGCGACTCGATCGGCGTGGACATCTCGTCGGTCCACAACAATCGCACCTTGCTCAGGTTCTACGCCAGCGTGCTCAGCTACGGTTACCTGGGCGACGTGATCCGCGACAGCGAAAAGTTCCGCTGGATGGGACCGCGTAGATACGAGTGGTCCGGTAAGGAAACTTCCCCTCCCCCCTCCCCCGAGTCATCCGACCGGAATGACCTGATTTTAATTAAACGCGGACAATTGAGCGAAGCCGATTAACTGTTGATCGAGTCTAATTATCTGACACGAGTTACGCAATAATCTGATTAATTTATCTCGATCTATCAAATCTTGAATAAATATGAAACTAAATATAATTCAATATCGATTGATTTTTCAATAATCGATATAATTTAATAATAATAATAATAATAGTATTGATATAATTTAATAGTAATAATAATAAAATATTCCGTGTATTATAATAAACACGGATGGGACTGATATTAGACTAATTGGATCTCTTCGTTTCCAGGATTCAAGAAGATGTTAGCGAACAGGGGCTACGAGGGTGAGATCGAGCTGCTGTCGGACCCGTGCCACCCGGCGGGCAGCACCAGGTGCATGAAGAATTGCCTGCGCTGCCTGCAGCACATGCACAACAGCATCCCCGACGGGGAGATCTCCAGTGAGTGTTGGAGGAGGATGAGAATACATAACAGCAGTCAGCAAAACTAGGCTAGGAATTAAGCGAATAATTCCTTGTATCTGTATCTTTTTGTTTTCGCGCGCAGGGTGGGTGACTGTCAGAGGGAAGTTCTTCATGGTGAACGGCGCGAACGTGTCGTGTGCGTGCTCGAAATGCCCCAACGGCTTCAGTCCGCACTGTCACATAGGCGACGGCTGCGTGGACATAATTCTAATTCGACACACATCCCTGATAAACAACCTCAGATTACTCCTCAGGCTGTCCAGCAAACGGAAGACTTTGGTACGCGCGAGTCCCAGCTATTTATTCGGATTAGTTATCGGCAATTATTAATCTTTCCGATTGACGATTTAATGATTATATCGATCACTGCTCACAGACATTTAGCATCTTCCGCTGCCGCGTGTATTATCGATATATACCGAATTATTGTTTTCGTGTGCTATACGCATTATTTGTTATCTCAAGTCATTTTTTCAATTTGTCTACATTTGTTATTCTGCGTAGCAACTGAGGAAGCATTATAACATTTTTATAAACGGCAGCAAAGATATTAAATGTTCAATCGTTTAGTCAGTCATAAAAAAAACTTCATCAAATCTATGATAGGTATAAAATAAGAGATTTATCCCTCCCAAAAATACAGTAAATTAGTTTACGTTTGACCAACTTTAAAAATCGACAATTTTATGAAATTAAAATGCTACGCTTTACTGCAATGTAAATAATTCTTCACTTAAGAAATTAAAATAATTATATTTATACTGTAATTATATAGAGTATTGCGTAAATTGTTATCATTGTGTAATTATATAGAGCGAATTGCGTAAATTGTGTATTCTAGAAAAAAAAATTGTTCAGAACTTTACGACTCGCCTTTTTACGAAGTCTAACGCTGTATAATTAATGCGGGCGCTATTTAAGAACAATTTTATTCTACAATGCTCCAAGAAGCATGATTACTGCAATGATTACTGCAGTAATGATCGCGTCATTGAGCATTGCAGAAAAAAATGTTTCAGGACTCAGCTTTTTTTTACAAGAAATAACGCTGTATAATTAATGGACGTTATTTAAGATACACCCTGTATATACTATATATCATAATTACGTATTGATTTTAAAACTCGGGGAAAGTCACAAGGAATCGCAACTCTGTTGCAGTACGAGCTTCCGTTTGTCGAGGTCTACCGGGCGAGGGAATTCACGTTCCGCGCCCTGCCGACGCTGCAGTTCGAGAACGGGCTGAACACGGCCCGCACGGGCTCGCGGCTCAGCGTGTGGAACTGCGACGGCGAGATGATCGACAACACCAATGTGAAAATCAGGCGAGTAAACGGCAAGAGGCGACAGCCAGCTCGGTTTACCGAGTGTCGCGTCAGTCCCCGTTATTCGAACTCCGTCGGATGTACATACCTTCACGAACTTTTTTTATCTTATCTAACGCTCAATTTAGAAACAATATAGCCGGTTTCGTGGCGTTCGTGCTATTTTACATTTCCGCCACTCGGCGTCTTTGTATTTGCGCAGGCATTACCTGACGTTGCTAAATATTTATGCGCAGGGTACACTGCCAATTACTGAAGGTCTACACGAGACGGACCCAGGAATCGGCACGGGAGCCGGCGTGCCTCAGCTGCACCACGTGAACGAGTCCCCACCCTCGAATGGAATCGTCTTACACGCCGGCTGATCCTCGGTTTCAGACGGTTCAAGGCCACGATCTCCCCCGCTCCGCGAACGCCTCTCGAAGGGGCACAGTTCCTTTGTTCTTGCCCTATTACGACCACGACCTCTTACGCCACAACATAAATCGATCGAAAAAGTCGTTCGTTCCTTTAATCCTTGCACTGATTATCAAAAAAAGAAAAACGAACAATTTTTTTTTCGTCAATCTGAACATTTCCAAGCACATCCAACGCGAAGCTGGGGAATAATTTTACGCGTTGAATACGCTCTTCCATCATTATTTCTTAACTCTGGATAAGTTTTTAATTATTATTGGATAACTTCTTAATTTATCACTGGCAGCGACGAGTAAAACTTGTAAAACTTTCCATGTAAAAAAAAATTGTTGTTAGAGTTTTACAAATTTTACTAGCAAGTTTGACTCGTGGCGTTTAATCTGGCGTTAAATTAAATATAATTAATAGTGTAATATATGTAATATAATTAATAACATTACAAAACTCTCCTGACTCTAGATGGCGAAACGAAACGAAATTCACTTACTGTTGTACACAGTTGGAAAAAATTTGTGTTAAATTTAACAAATTTTACATATCCCAAACGGTCCAAATTTGTGTGTTTAATTTAACACAGATGAAAGTAATATGAATATTATACGGAAATTAACACAAAAAATGTAACATTTTGACGCAATTTGAAGACAAATTGTGGAAAGCATATTTTTTCAGCCAAACTAATAATTATTTTCGAATTTTCGCTCTAAAGCTATACATTATTTTTATATTATTTATTCACTACTCATAAATTGTGTTGTTTGAACACTGAGAAATGTTAAATATCAATTTAACACGAAGTGATTCAAATAATTGCATCATGTTAAGTTATATTCAGGTATATGTTAAAAATTCAACATAAAATTTTAACCAGGATTCGAATGGACCGTTTTTGACATAAGTAAAATGTTTTCCACTATGTCTTAGGGAGAATTTTGTTAATGTTGATTGTAACGTCGGCCGGAATCCGGGCGAGTGCTGAGCACAGGTGCACAGGATTGCATTGATTGATTAAAAAAACCAGCGTGCGCGAGCTCACATCATCTTCGGTGTTTACGCCCGCGGTGTAATCCGTCTCGCGCGCAGAAACTCATTTATAACTTTTTTATCGTAATTGCATTTGACGACCGTTTGGCAATTGATGCGCTTTCCGAGAATACACGGTACATTCCGCCTGTCGGCGCGACGCGGACCGCAATGATGCTCAAAATTAATTTTATATGCGCGCGTCGACGATATTTTCCTACAAAAATAAACATTAAAACAAAGGGAAAAAACCACGTGATATATGTAACATCATTGAGACACGATTCGCTCGATCTCTTATAAGTTCGCTTATAAGTTCGAGAGAATTTTCAGTTGAAATTACTGAGAATGCGTATAAAGAGAGTGTCACCAATTATCTGGAAATCGTCATTTTCAGATAAAATATATAATCGCATAATTGTTAATTAACAAATTGGTAATTTCAAAATACGAAAGTAACAATAACAAGTTGAAATAAAATTTTAACTCGTAACTGTATAAGTAATCGCTCGTTCTTAAAATATTTACACATTAGAATCCGAAATCATGTGACTAAGAAAGATTATACTGTTCTGAGAGTCAATCGAAAATTTGTCTATAAACGGCGGAATCAATCAGCATCGGGATTGGCGACGCTCTCTTTATGTAAAATTACCGTCCCGCGCGCGCTTCCCGCCCGATCACTGTTTCGCGCTTATCGCGCGCATAGATACTCGCTGAAAACTCCAGGGACTGCATTTATCGTGGTCACCTCGCGACGCAGAAACCAACGACGACACTACCAAGCCGATTATACTTCTACGTTTTGTACTTAAAGCGTTTTACCGACACAAGCCAACGAACTCGAGGCGAGTTAAGTGATAAACGTGGGCAATTATTGGTTTGCGTTTAGTAGAAGAAGCATATCTGTGCAACTGTTTGTAAGATTCTCTAACATGATAGTATATTTATATCTGTGGGGACCCACAGGTAAGAATTAATATCGTATTAAAGAAACTTACACGATAGTTACGAAGCTGCTTCTTCCGTCGAGCACGCAGCCATCGTTACTTAAATTTACACATGTATACATGTGTTATTGATTGTAAATTTATTTCAACGATAAATTCGCAATCAATAGCGAGTGCAATAAGTCGTCAGCGTAACAAATTTAAGTGATATTACCGATAGTAAAATTTTCAAAAAGCTCGGTTCGCAAAATCGATTTTTCGTCACGCGATCCACCTCGAGTGACGAGCTTTTTTCCTTTACGTTTACGCCTTTTACGTAAAGACAATCAAGTCGAATGCGAGAGTGGTGCTTGAGTTTTGCGAAAACTCTGAGGCTTAGAGGCCTAATTCAATAGCGATTAACGAGCTTCTTTTCCAGTAGTTCCCATCTTTGTTCGCGAAAGTATTTAGATTAGAGTATACTTGCACGTTAATTGTAATAGCGAGAGCGCATAATGTGCGGCAACGAGACGCGATTGTTTGCGATTAAAACGCAACGACGTTTAGGCGAATGTGCGCGAATATCTTTAATTACGTTGCCGATGCTTCAGTGTCTTAGAAACCTCAGCTGTCTCGTATATAGGATAAATTTTCCGTGAAATTCATTAGTGTCGGTCCACAATGAGGATTTTAAGCCCTAAGCAGTAAAAAAAAATAGACCAATCGTAGTCGAATATGGGGAGAATCGATTGTAATCGAATCAATACCTTACGGAGTAAGGCTTGAAATCCTTATTGTGGACCGACACTTACAACTTACGAGATAAAGGCTGCATTCACATATGCCTCCTTTTTCTTTAAACACTAGATTCGACGAAGTGTCGACATATTTGAAGATATCACTCTGTAATATATTTTAGGAGAGAGATTACTTCGAGGTATATTTTTTGACGAGAGAAAAAAAAATTTAGGCACTTTAGCGCGTGAGATACAGGAATTTAATACTGGAAATTACTTATTTCGAGTATTATTAAAGCACAGTGCTGAAAATAAGTGATTGACTGCTACCTTAAAATTCTCTAAAGGATTTCAATGGAAGGTAACTTATAAAGAGAAGTATAATAATAAAGAAAAGATATTTTTCTCGTGTGACGAAGGGTATTTCGATTTCGCAACTTTGCCGTTTGCGTCTCACGTATAAAGCACAACACTGAGAGACATTGAGTCCCAAAATTCTCTTGATCGTCGCGCGAAGCGGAAGATATTCCGCAGTTGAGAGAGCGCGGTCTGCACCGCGAATATCCTATTTTTAGTACGTTCTAAGCAGGTGCTAAGCGTCGTCGGGAAATTAGATCTAGTTGTAGGGTTTCGCTGTACGCGTGTCAAAGCGGATAATCGGCAGATTACCGACATAAACAGTCGTGCAAGCAGTCATGTCCTATCGATGGCCAAGCCATAAAAAATTCATCAGGGAGGGGAAAGCTATAAGCTCGTGGAAAGCTATAGCCAGTGGAGAGGCACGACGTCACGGTCGCGGTTGAGGGACGGATGCAATATAGTAAATACACGAATATATTTTAGGGGTGAGATTTAACTTTGAGGTATATTTTTCGACGAGAGAAAAAAAAGATTAGGCACTTCAGCGCACTTGAGATCTAGGTCGTACGCAGAGATTTGATTCGTTCCTTCGTGTAACGACATATCATGGATTCGTACCAGATCTATGTATTATATAGGATTCGCGCGGCGGAGATAGATTATGCATATTTTCTGATTTGCGAGACGTTGTTCGCGCGATATTGAGACGAAATGTCTTCTTAAAGGGCGGTTTAGACTTAACGCGCATTAACGAAGTAGATGTCACCGAAGCAGCACATATAGTTGTATACGATATCAGAAATTGTACAGATATATATATTATATATTATATATACATATATATTTTTTTTTAATCGCGAATGTATTTATATATATAAAGTGGACAAGTACAGCGAATTAATGTGATGATCTATTTTGATGGATATAGCATATATATATATATTATTTTGATTCCTATCACTGGGAAGGTGCACCAAGCGCGTGGCTGCACGGAATAAATTATATTAACTTTCTATGTACTGTGTATCTCATTTTTATCATATCCTTCCCTTTGCATTCTTTTGTTTAAATAATGAAATTTTATATTATATTTCATGACAATGAAATGATTTTTTTAGCCGCAAAAATATCAAGGTTTAAATTATTAAAGAAATTTTTAAAATCTACGACGTCTTTTTTGCCTAAACGCCGTACTTATGACATAATAATGGAATATTTTCATGACCAGAGAGATAAAATGATATTTTAGCCGCAAAAATATGAAGGTTTAAATTATTACATAAATTTATAAAATCTACGACGTCCTTTTTGCCTAAATTCCGCTCTTATGTCATAATAATGGAACATTTTCGAGATTAGGGAGATAAAGTGACTTCTTAAGCCACAAGGTTTAATTATTAAATAAATTTATAAGTCAATCGAATCGATTGGATTACTAAATTGATTGAAATGATGTCAACGTTATGAAAAACGTTATATTTTTATATACAAACAAGAGCTATCTACAGACATGCGTGTCGATTTGTTACATTAGTGATATCGTATACCACTATTCGGCATTTAGTAATTCAACAATCTGTACCTGTTAATTTGTACTATCATCCTTCATTCGCACTATCTCGTTTTCACTTTCATCAGTCTCGATGTACAACTGTTCCCTCGTGGACGACATTAATTTGAACACTACCGGAATTACAGTCAAGCTGGGATTCTTCTTTTGCAGACATCGTATCCAAGATAGCAAGGAGTCTTTCGTGGACGTGCCGGTGGCGCACATTGCAAAATACGTGCCATCGTCTTGCTCATGAACCATAGGTGCAAGAATAAGTTCTTTCTTGTCCCAAAATGGTATTCTGATATTTGAAACATCTGCAACAAAGAACAATCGTGTCAGTTTTTTTTTATATTAAAAGCCTCGCTTGCATATTTGAAGAAAGTTAGTAGGTTAGCATATAATTAAAATCTATGTAATTAATTATAATATTAATACTAATTATCATTTTAATAATATCACATATAATATAATAATAATAATAGTATTAGATATTATCATAACTATATCAGAGTTATGCCATTAATATATTATAATGTAACATAATAAAATACTGAAAATCATACATTTTTTAATATAATAATAATAATATATAATATGACTCCTAAATTAGTAGGCAATTTAGTTAGCGATTATTTACCATCGGGATCTTCCTTAACATTCTGCCTTTCTTTGGGCGCTCCCTTCAGAACAAAATAATCTATACACTGGTCCGCGACCCAGACCGTATACGGCCCCTCGACGAAGATCGGAGTGTCCGGAGGGTGCGTTCGCAGCAGTTCCTCCTGCGAGCCGCTCATCGCAGACACGATCCACGTGTCCTCGATCGCGTCCTCCACGTCCCTGGTCTCGAAGTCCGTGATCGTGCTCCGCACGTCCGCGCTGGCCATCTTGCTCATCGCCAGCCGGGCGAGCACCCGCGGGTCCTTGGGCGCCGGCCGGGCGCACGGCCAGGGGTTCAGGTTGGCGAACTTGGGCATCCAGTACATCATCCGCCAGAACTTCTTCAGCGGCAGCCCGTGCTTGCCGAAGATGTTGAGCAGCATCTCCTGCATCTCCAGGTCCGGCATCACGCAGTTGTGCTCCATCTTGCAGAGCAGCTCGACGGTGACGTACTGCTGCTTCGGGTAATGCATGAACATCGTCTGGTAGTAGTTGCGCGGGACGAACTTGCCCTTGGGCAGCACGTCCAGCAGGGACTTGTAGACCGCGAGGTCGCGATTCACCCCGAACTCGTCCATGTACTTGAGGGCGACCTGTATGAACTCCATGTGGCCGTGCCGAACGTCGTTGTTGTTCTTGTACTCGCGCAGGATGTCCAGATAGGCCTCCCTCTCCTTGCTCTCGGCGTTCGAGAAGGCGTGAAGTATCAGGGCCGACGGCTTGCTCCCCTTCTCCTCTTTCTTCTTCTTGTTGTCGTCCTTCCGCCGCTGCTGGCCGACGTGAATGGCACGACTCAACGGCCGGCCTTCGACAGCCTCCTCGCGCAGCGCTCGCCTCCACGACGCGGAGGTGACGTTCGACGCGAAGAGGACGTACCGCGTGATCCGAGTGAGGAGCATGCTGGGGCCGACGTAACACCCTAGCGCCTCATCTCCACGCGACCGATCCGAGTTTCACACGCGCGAGAATCGCGAGAGAGTCTCCGCGAGGTTATGTTACGTTCCGCCGCGCGCGGACTCGTGGGGCTATCTAACCTCTCTTTTCGATCAGTCCTCTTTTATTTCGTACGTACTGGGCTGCGTTCAGAAGCTTCATCTGGGTGCATAAGATGTCATTTTATCCTTGTTTAACATTCGGTGAATAACAAGGATAACATGATATAAGATAAACGTATGTACCAGTGACTGAACGTGTATCTATAGTTGAACAAGTACGCAAAAATTTATTTTTAAATGATTTTTTTCATAATATTATAATTTAATTGTAATCGTTAAATATTTTTACAATTAAAATTTGATATTACAATAAAAAAAGTATTTGAGATTAATAAATTTTGTGTATGTGTTCAGATATAGATAACATGTTCAGCCACTGGTACGTTTACCTTACCGTGAATTCCTGAACGCAGCCTAGTACAAAATACATATGAAATATATGAATTGAATAGATGCAATAGAAAAAACCAATTTCGTATTCAGAATATGTTTCTGAAGTATATTATATATTATGTCGAATTAATTATATCGAAAAATTATGCATTAGAAAGAGAAAAGTTTGAAAATGGCCTTGCCGCATTTTAGGTAGTTACGTCCACGCGCGTCGTCCACACTAGCGCTTCTATGCACATATACAGGGTGTTCATAAAGTATTGGACCCCCCCTCTATCTCAGAAAATATTAACTGGATAAAAAAACTTTAAATACAAAACTTTTAGGAAATCCAGTTAGTATTTTCTGTGATAGAGGGG
>NW_012027334.1:484005-607397 GCF_000956235.1 Wasmannia auropunctata
ATATATATATATATATATATATTTAAGTTTTCAGCACTGGCAGTGCCGGCAGTGCAGAGTGCAGACAGTGCAGTGCAGTGGTCGTAGTAGTTTGCGTAGTGGATGTTTTTCAATCTCCTGACTCCTGGCGTCTGCAAATATCAAGAATTACTTAAATCGTGTGATTAATAAATAATTTGTAAAAAAAAATGTCTTTGGCCGACGAACTTCTTGCCGACCTCGAGGAGAATGACGACGCGGACGCGTTTATGGAGGAGCCGGAGCCGCAATTTATTCCGACCTCGGTTTCCAAAGTCATAGAAGAAGGTTAGTTTTATTTGACTGGGCATGCGATGCAAAACAATCTTTGTAGAATAAATAGATAAATGGTGAATCCGTTCGTTCCTTTCCCGAGTTCACTTTTATCTATTTGTTATTCAAACGCGAGCCTGACGATTATAGATTTAATAATCTTCGACGTATAATTCTGTTCTGATTTATTCAATTCAATTTACGTAATATATATTTACAGCAATGTTTTATATGTCATGATCGTCGAGCGTCGTTACATCGAATTAGTAAAATTTGCCTTTTTTTTTCGTGCAGAGATAAAGGTGTCCTCCGTTCGAGAGTTGGCTAAGCTACGAGATTCGGCGCAGTTGCAATTAGTTATGACACAGATTGAAAAGCACGGCAAGGTACCTAGAAAGTCGACCGATATTATAGGACCTGTGGAATCCGATCCAGAGTATCAATTGATAGTCGAAGCTAATAACATGGCAGTAAAAATTGACAATGAGATAGGTAATTGTACAGAGTATATCGGTTACAATTTGTTTTTATTTATTTAGGATGGTTTTAAAGTTTTAAGTAATATCTTAAAAAAAATATATATATATGTAAATAAGCAATAACAAATACTAATAGTAATAATAATAATGGTAATGATATGTAATACTATGTAGAGTATATAAATCATATAAAATTTTTATAAAGTGTCACTAATCACATTTTCATATTTTTTCAGCTATTATACATAGATTTACGAGAGATAAGTACTCAAAAAGATTTCCAGAATTGGAATCCTTAGTGGTAGGACTATTAGAATATGTGATGACTGTTAGGGAATTGGGCAATGACCTGGACAGAGCCAAAAATAATGAGACCTTGCAACAGTTTCTTACTCAGGCCACAATTATGGTTGTTTCTGTGACAGCATCGACCACTCAAGGGTAACATTTAAATGCATCGAATCAAATTTCTTTAATTTTAAATTTTTAGAAAGCAAACTTTTTGAAAAGAAAACTTTTACTCTTTAACATCTTTATGTCCAAATAATAAATGTACAATAATAATAATGTTAAAAAAAGATTGAATTTGAGGAATAACTAATTAGTTATTGAAAATAGAGAACGAATTGAGAATGGAAAAAATTCATCTGAATTGCTTTTTACGATTAATACGCAATTATTTATTTTTAATTTTCTCAAATTCGCACTTACAGCCAGTTGTTGACAGAGGAGGAGAAAGAAGCCATTTGTGAGGCTTGTGACATGGCAGTGGAATTAAACAATTGTAAATCAAAGATATTTGAGTACGTAGAAAGCAGAATGGCGTTCATCGCGCCAAACCTGTCGATAATCGTCGGTGCATCAACAGCAGCCAAGATTATGGGTATTAATACTTTATATAAAATCGCAAATATGCGTTAAGGAAAAATAAATTTTTTTTTACATTATTAGAATTTTTTGTTAAATTCAGGTGTCGCAGGCGGTCTGACGAAGCTTTCCAAGATGCCAGCTTGTAACCTTCTAGTCCTTGGATCCCAGAAAACCACGCTCTCTGGATTTTCGCAAGTCACAACCTTGCCTCATACGGGCTTTATATATTATTCTGACATCGTACAAGAGACTCCCCCTGTAAGTTTTGTTTTTTGCAATAAAGCATATACATACAATAAAAATTATAAAAAGTAATTAAATATCGTGTAACAAGAGATTTAACGTTCGCAAACACGTTGCAGGATCTACGGAGGAAGGCAGCAAGGCTAGTCGCGTCGAAGAGCATGCTGGCGGCTAGGGTGGACTCTTGCCACGAGAGCACGGACGGACACATCGGGCAGATGCTGCGTGAGGAGATCGAGAAGAAGCTGGACAAGCTGCAGGAGCCGCCGCCCGTGAAGTTCGTGAAGCCGCTGCCAAAGCCGATCGATCCCGGTCGGAAAAAGCGCGGTGGCAAACGCGTCCGCAAGATGAAGGAGCGCTACGCGATCACGGAATTCAGGAAGCACGCCAACAGGATGAACTTTGCGGACGTGAGTTATAGGGTCTTCTGGAATTTCGTGATTTATGTAATGTTGAGAGATAATCAGAGAACTTCAAGTAGTTCTTAGATAATCAATTGATCTAAAATTGATCTTTTAATTCAAATGATTAGTTTTCGGAGAAATAATAAGTTAACGAAGATGGAATTTAATAAAATTACAGTATAAAAAATTGATTATCCTTATAAAGATTTGAAACAGATTTCAATTTTTTTTTTGAAATTCTCGCGATCGTAGATCGAGAGTGACGCCTACCAAGAAGATCTTGGCTATTCGCGTGGAACGATTGGCAAGGCCGGCACTGGTCGTATCAGGCTGCCGCAGATCGACGAGAAGACGAAAGTCAGGATATCCAAGACGCTGCAGAAGAATCTGCAGAAGCAGCAGCAATGGGGTGGCAGCACGACCGTCAAGAAGCAAGTCTCCGGCACCGCTTCCAGCGTGGCTTTCACTCCCTTACAAGTACGTGTTTACGCTTCTCTGGGTTTAACAATTGCTAAACCGTTAATTGTACGCGTGAAAAGTAATTTTCGATTTCATTTCATTTTTTTTTTCTGACGACCGCCTGTGCTTGCAGGGTCTCGAAATCGTCAATCCGCAAGCCGCAGAGAAGAAGGTGAACGAGGCGAATGCGAAATACTTCTCCAATACCGCCGGTTTCCTGAAAGTCAAGAAAACGTAAATGTATATTGCAAATAAATGCGGAAGTGTTGTGTATCTTATTATGTAAGTATTAATTCTTTGATTTATTGAGCAGAGTTGAAATATGGATGGATAATAACCGACTGCTAAATAAAAATAGTACCTGCGATCTTGCAAACAATTACGAGTCTACGATGCAGTGCATCCGTCGCTTATCGCTGCGTAAAGATTGATATCTTCGTAAACATCAATTCGCCCCTTTTAAATGCACGTACCTACATTTATCCACTGATAATGTGGACAATAGAAAAAAATAGAGACCGGTGCTGAGTGTGGATCTACGCCACGATTGCACTGTGAAAAATTTGCAGTGTTGCTTTCTTATTGATTGATAAAATTTGATGAATTTGAGAAAGTTGTTAAAGTAAGACCTATTTGATTTTTGCACTCCCTTATGCTGGCAATTTTCGCCAATTGCTAGTATTAGTATCTTCTATTAGAAAGATGTATGATATTGCTCCATCTATTCATGCTACGTTCGTACTTTACACCCGCCGTAGAGCGAAATATAGCAAAACCTTCGCCGGCGAAAGTGCTCGATTTCACATCGACATTATTCAATGATAATTGAAGGCTAATAAATGGGGAAACGTTTCGACTCGTATCATTATTTGTCGCATGAATGGCAAATTCCTTTGTATTGCTTGCAAATCAGGGGGAATGGCAATGAGAAATAGAAACGGAAATAGATATAGAGACATAAAAATATAGAGATAGAATGAGGGGGGGGGGGGAAGAATTGGGAAATAAAATAAATATAAAATTTACATAGCTTGTATAAAATAGTCTGTACATAATTATAAAAATTGTATAGGAAATAAAATTTGATTATTTTTGTAGAGAGTGTTAATTATATCTACATATTGAATAACTGCAGTGAATTACGTGTGAATACTTGATTTGGGATTTCTACTTTATTTTTCTCTTATACAATATACAAGAACACGTTATGCGGAGTGACATAAAGTTCATTTCGTTTTTCTCTGTCTGACAACAAGCGTGGAAAATGTTAATCAAATACAACGTGACATTTTCAGTACTATTGAATAGCGAGTTAAAGATTGCCGAGATACCACACCTTGCGCATACGTGTTCTCCGACACCCGAGCTTGAGCACTATTTCATTTTAATGACATGCGTCGTTTACGCAATTACATTTTATATATGTAAATCGGTTTATATATCGGGAAACGAAAAATTTGCATCGCGTGCAAACACCAGATTTCCGCATTTTCCAGCTTGTTCTCGGCGATCGCGATCGCGAATTCTGTTGCATAAACGGCTGCTGTAAACCGACCGATTGTTACGTGGTTATTACTCATGTAAGCTCACAATTCGTTTTCTTCACTTATCTAAAGTCCCATGTGAGAAGCTACTACATTCTATTTATAGCAGTTTTTCGCCTCCTGAATATTTTTTCTTGCAATTTTTTTTGCCGCGATAATAATATGCAACACCGCACAATAAATATAACTAATTCCCATCTAATGAAGATTAAGAACAGTTTGGTAATCGATCGAGATTTTAAAATCAATTACTACATCCTGGGTTGGTATATAATAACATGTTGGACTTAGGAATGAAACTGAACGGAAAAACGTAACATTGCCCTCTTGCTTCGAGATCGTCGTTTCGACGATCAGTAACGGAGGAATTTGCGCAGCTGATCGATTCCGAGGGTGTCAATGTGTCTTCTTCTTGCTTCATCTTGGCCTGTTTAATGTGTGGCACGCCGTTTCTGAATCGGTTTAATCCAATCCAATCCTATCGTGATTCTGATTTTACATTTTAATGCTCCTTTCTCCGTTCTTGACCTAGACGTTGTCCTCTTCCACTTTCTTCTCGATATCTTTGAACAAGAGGGGGATTTAATCCTATCGCGAATCTCCCTCGGCTTTATGATGAAATCCCGCCTTAAGTCCTGCCTCGGATTCATTTGCCTTATTATATTAAGATCCACAGAAAAACGACGGATTAAAAATCATAGTGTAATCTTCTTTAATCAAATTCTTGATATTTTAAACCTCCGTAGATTCTTCACAGATTGTAAAGTGGGATACTTTTTACTTCCTAGCAAGAAATTATTTGCTAGCAAAAAATTTATTGGCACAAGTAACTATTTCAATTATTTAATAATAAAAATTAAAAGAGGAATAATAATGTCTTAACGAGAGCTGCACATCTCATTTTTTAGTTTTATTTTTTTGTAGAACTGTACGAGCAAGAGAAGTTAATTTATTTGAAAATTTCTTTTTCATCGTAAAGGGCTAGGATCTACATAAATATCCTGTTTCTATGTCTACTCAATTTCAGGATTTCAAAGAATAATCTTTTAATTGATCCTTCTTTTATTCTTCTAAATTGCTTTTTTTCTAAAACCGTTCGAGCATTCATTCCTCCTTTGCTTAAATTCTTTGATTGTACTTTAGTCCTTCTCTCAGAAGGACGGTTATGGCTATTGCACTAAAGTACAATCTGATGATGTCCCTTTTGATGTTTTTGCCCTTTACGATGAATTATTTTAAATTCGTACTGTCGATGTCTCTTCAACTATTGTATCAATTAACTCTCTAAATTCCTGAAAGACATTATATGTAGAGAGACACAATTATTCAACATGATCGATAAATCAAAAATCCGGTCATGCAAATCACGATTTCATTGAATCTACTGTGGCTAACAATTTTTACAATAGCTTTAACGTTTTTTGTCTTAGGATTATTTACTCTTTGTTTTATTTAAATTTAACAATACATCATTAAAATTACGATCGCGAGATGTGATTCTGTATGTATAAAGATGACCTATTTAAATGCATTTTTATTTTGTCGATTCGAGGAAAAAAATTCTAAATAAAAATTTATTTAAAATTAAACAGTTATTTTGAGACGTTAAACGTTATTTTGGAGAGCCTTTAAATGGTCAAGTAAAGATCGGATTCAAATTTGTCATTCTCATTAGTCATTTCCCAGTCGAATTTCTGATTAACAAAGACGTAACGGAGATTGAAAGAACTTTCTCCATCAGGCCCAAATGCTCGGTGAAAGTGTTTCTTTTACGCGCTTGAACGTACAGTACCGAATGTCCACTTCTCTATTGGAATCGTTCTTCGAATGATAATGTCGGATATTTCGAGGATTTTATGGGTCATTATCCTTGTAAATCATTTTACTGAAATTCTTAATACTTAAATCTATAAAAATTGCTTTAGCTTATAGTTTACATAAGAGATATATTATTAATCTTCTTGCTTGAATCCGAAATATCCGAACAAATTATAAAAATAGAAAATTACACTGTCAAATGTGTGCCATATTTATTATAATGTTGTATATAATTATTATATATATTATACAATACCATGATATACTTATGCTATTTTATATTATTAATTTTTTACATTTATTTATGACATTTCAATATAATTAAAAGTAATGTTTTATATATCGTTTATTATAGACATTCTACAGACTTTAAGAATAGAAAAATAGAAAAGATTTAAATGTTAGAAATATTAAAGACAAAATTTACATAATTAATGGACTGATGACTTAAATCATGCTATTAATTCTTATCTACGAGAATTATTAATTCTCTTCCAATTGTTTGACCCGCAGGAGAAGAGACGACGGGGGGGGGGGGGGGAGAAACAAAGTGTTATTACTTTCGTTCCAGGATAATTGGCGTCCATTGTCGATACCATCGGAGTAAATTAAACAAAGCGTGTCAGTGGTGAGTTTCTCCGTGGGTGGAGAACCACAACTTTCGATCTCGTTTTCCCGTTGAATTCAACGCACTGTTTGGCGGCCGATTTATTGAAATTTTATGGAAGCGGATCGTACTTTCTTTCGTCAGGCGAAGGTCGTTCTTTTCACCGATACAAACGATAATGATGAATTGCCAATATGCAAAACTGTAACGCCTGTATATTATAACGTTTGTTGTCTCGTTAAGTAATTAATTTTGTATCGCATTAGTCTGTTGATACATTTGTAACAGTATATGCAAAATTTTGTAATCGGATGTCATATCATTAAACGTATCACGTAAACTTTACAAGAATTTCTGCAAGCCCACATTTTTGTTTAGCATATATTTATATTCATTGCTAAAATTAAATTAATTTTCCATTTTTTTATACATTTGTTTTTCTAGATATAAAAAAAACAATTTCTTTAAATTTTTGCAATATTTTAAAATTTTTTATTATTTTTAAATTGTGGATTATTGAGGAAACATCATGTTGAATAATTGTTACAAAAAATTGCATTAATACTGTATAATAATAATTTTTAAAAGTGGCACTCGTATATTTTTATGTGAACATTAAAACGCGCGATTGTAGTAACTTTATTGGAACTTTTAACGAATTTGCTACAGAATTTACAGCCGTAAAATGAATTTGTATAACAAGCGGAACAAAGAAATATTATATTACAGTATTTTACAAATGCGGAAGTAAAACCTGTCGGGCGGGGCGGTGAGAAAGTTACGTCGCCCAGCTGTATGAAATTTTAATCGGGACGTAACGCTTGAACGAAGGTGTGTCGATTTTAAGTGACAAGTTTCACGTGGCAATAAATAAAAAAAAAAGATCAATCGTTTTACATAATAAACGCGAAAATCTAGTTACTTTATTAGCGAAAAAAAAAAAAAGAAATATTTTCGATGTGATTTTAAAATTAAATTTAGAGACACGATGTTTTAATCACAGTAGAAAAAAAAATGTTAAGACACGAATACCTCTTAATAAATTATAAAATTAAATAATGCTTTTTACAATTTAAATTTCAGAGAAATAAAAGTACATTCCAAAATTTTCACGTAGTTTTAAGTAGTTCTTAAATAATTAATTTAAAAATAATCTTTTAATTCAAATGATTAGTTTTTCGAAATAATAAATCAGTGAAGATGGAATTTAATAAAATTACAGTATAAAAAATTTATTATCCTTACAAAGATTTAAAAGAGATTTCCATTTTGTTTAAAATTTTTTAAAAGAATTCAATTTTAGTTATGCATTCCGAGTTGTAAATAAAGCCAAGAGTGTAAATGTTAATTAATTGGCGCTGATAATCGTACTGTATTTTCGCGTCAAACTTTTTTTTATTCACAAATTAAAGAATGATTCTAAAAAGCTCCAAATAAGGATATTTAGGTCAGTACGAATCGACAAGTGTAAATGTCTGCGCGATATTCACAGTCTATAGTTACAGTAATACTTTCGACCTTTGCTTACGTTTCCTCGGCTGTATATTAACGATTAATGAAGCGAATGAAACTATGAGGTTCTTTATATAACTCGCGGTATAAAACCCCCACTCTCATTGTGACTTCTAGCAATTATACTGCAATAGAATAATTGAACAATGTTTGTGTTTTTGGAGCTTGTCAATGTAAATATGATGTGTGAAATTTTTTTAGGTGAGGTTCTGCGATTATTAGAACGATATTCAAAAATGCAAATCTTACAATAGAATATACATTGAATCAAAATTAGATAATTTATTAAAATAAAAGGAACTACCCATACAAAGTGCATCAAAGAACTTCATTATACACGATTACTTGCGAAAAATCGCGATGTGTTCTAATGACTAGACTTTTTAATGTATTTAGATTTATAAATTAATATAAGTATTATAAACGCTGATTTCGGGAATACTTTATATAAAAGAACGGAAGGACTCTAGTTCAAATATTAAGAGTTTCTAGATTACGCATACGTTTTCGTCTCGGGAAAGATTGATGAGTAAAGCGATTTCAATTCTCACGAAAGTGCTATCGCATTTACATTACCTCAGAAATGTAAATATTGTTTATTTACTTTGAGGCAATTATTGGAGAACGTTCACCATTGAAATGGGAATTTTGTATTACGCATTGCATAAAGATTTTAGATTTTCACGGTTTCATTGGGGAATCATTTTATTAACCTACATTTGATTGAGAAGAACCTAAATATTATATAACTACGAATAACTTATGTATTGCGAATATTTTATCTCACGGACATTTGCGCTCGTCGGCTTATCTAACTTATACAGTAGCACAAGTCACTGGGGCAATATTGGTTACAAATTGGTTCCGCAACATTGGTCCGCACCTGTAAATACCTTGCGTTTTTACAGCTAATATTGAATCTCAATATTAAGCCAACGTTATATTTTTTCTTTAATATTAGCAAAAGTTATTTTTTCCGTTTATTCAGCAATGTCTCTATACTCAAAAATAATATAGGGCCAATTTTAAATTATTATTATTAAATTCCAAGAAACTTATAATATGCAGAATTTCTAGAGAAATGACACGATAACTCATCATTATTCAATCGCAATTGTAATAAATCGTTCAATCGTCATATCAAATTTATTACGTAAGATACTGCAGTTACTATGTGCATGTAATCGGTATATAATATCCCCTGACAGAAACTAATATTTCAGTTTTTATCTTTCGGTATTTATTACGGTATGCAAGGTAGTTGCATTCAATTTATACTTTATAGCTAATATTGTCTTACATTGGGCAACGTTATACCCCCAATATATCAAATGCAAACCAATAATATATTCGTTATTTAAATCAATGTGTTACCAATTGAATTGTGCTACTAAGAAAGACTTGAGTATTTTTGTTTCGATAATCTTTTTATAGGAGCTAGAATAATAAGAATGTACTCAGGCGTTAAGTATATACGTAAATAGCTAGAATATTACGTGTTTTTCGATATCAGATTGTCCCCGTTTCTCATTAATTGTTAATAGTCCGACTCGCCCATTGATTTACGAACCCACTGGAATTTACTTCGCACTCAAATGCGAACTGTTACTTTGCGAGAGAGAGTTTAGCGAACTATAGTTACTAATAATTTTATCTTCGCACTTTGTGCACTTCCGGAGGTGTTTCTCACCCGGTGAGAGACAGATTGAGTCATATCGTTTAGTCAAGAAATTAATCGCATTTGTGAGCGAAATATTGCGATAGAAGACAGAAACAAATAAATGTTATATTAGGTAAATGTAAAATATTGAATACTCTGTTTATAAAAATAAGATGCACAATAAATATAATTATAATCTAAATATAATGACAAAAAAGAAAGAAACGAAGGATCATTATTATCTTCTAAAATCGTCGAATGTTGAATAAATGTCTTATTCAAAAGTTCATCAGTTAGAAACATCTTTAAACTCAGAACTTTGCTCCATTTCAATTTTGTTATTTCTTTTTGGAAATTTCTAGCTATTCTAATTGTAAGAATGAGAAACACGAAACTTTCAAAATGAAGAAGTGACTTCCACTGACGATCGTTTCGCAAACACAGAAAGAAAAGAGAGATTATGCATCTTGGTTCGAGATTTCACCGTTTTTAATAAAGATGACTTTTCCGATTTTTATCGTCCTTTTCACAGAAATAAAAGAGCGCAAGGAGAAAATGACGGAAATAACAATGCTTTAACTGCAGCAATTTATATATAAAAGAGCTAAGCACAATAAAATAAATATCAAGATATTATGAACTGTATTAACTATTTAAATGTAAAAAAATTTATAAAAACATAAATTTATAAATTGAAGTACAATTTAACAATTTCTAAAAGTATTTATACTTATTACTTATTTTTACTTAATACTTATTAATTATTTTTCTATTTTTTATTATTAACTTTCGAATTTTAATGTATGTTTCTCATAAAATCTCATTAAAAAAATATATATATATATAATTTTTTTACTGTGTCATTTTAGAAGAATTTATTTTTGTTCTTTCGAGCATTTGAAGTTTTAGAAAGTGTATCCGCCATAGCATCTTTAATTTGTTAAATTTAAGACATTCGACAATTTTAGAAGGTAATATTAATCCTTCTTTTCTGCCTTCTTTGTAATCATATTTAGATTATAAATACTATATCGTGTATCTTATTTTTATAAATTTTGTATACCAATATTTCATATTTATCTAATATAACATTAATTCTTTTCTGTCCTCTATCGCAATATTTCGCTTAATTAAAACAAATGCGATTAATTTCTTGGCTAGCTATGTGTATTAATTGTGTACATGTCATCTGATGGAGCATATAATAAGATGTTCCGGAGAGCGCTCTTTTATTTACTTATCTATAGTTGGATGGTTGAATAGTGGAAAGTAAAGGAAAGAGAAAAAAATCAACGCAGGAAAGGGCGTGATTCGCTTTCTGCCAACGCGGATCCGCGGAGCTGATCTTCCGGAGTGATCGACAGATCAGATTAATGGAAGTTTCATGCTAAATTATGCATTCCCATCCTATCGTGCATCTCGCATTTAATCAAGATGCGATCTTGATTCTATACCACCGTGAGATATATCTTCAGGAGGATACACCTCACTTCCTCGACAATTACGATCTACAATTATGCTTTCCTCGGAATTGCGTTGCAAAATTCAATGGATTTCACACGTGGGTGCATCTAATTTATTTTCTCCTTCTTTTTGGTCTTAAACGTGAAAGATACGATTGCAAAATTTTTTTTTATTCTTGATGACGTAGGAGAATATGAGATTCGCTTAAACTTTTAATTAATAATTTTTAATTAATAACAATCCAATTAATTACAATCTTTTCTTTCTCCTTAATTATCTCAGCAGCTATGCTAAATTTAAGATTTTAATAGTGGCAATTCTGCACGTGATAATTCTCGCAGCATTCCTAGCTAAAATGAGCTTTCAAAACTGGATGATTTATAAAAGAGTTTTTATGTGATATTATCTGTAAATAAAGTTTTGTTTACATTTTTTTAATTCTAGAGACTTTCTTTATTATATTGATTTTTTTAAATCTATTTTTTTTTATATTTTATAAAACTCAAAACAATTATTTATTGAAACTTAAAATCGATCTATTTAGTCAAGCTTGAAGCATTAATTAATTATGTTTTTGATTTCTTTATTTTTTTCAATAAGTTTAAGAATAAAATACAATTATTTGATTTTACATTATAAATTTATTTTTTTTCAATAATTATTTATCGTTATTAAAATCCATTAATCGCAATTAACTACCACTAATTAGCAAATGTAGTAACAGGCGCAATTTGTTACACATTTTAATAAAATTAACTTTTTGATCTGCAGGGACTTCCGAACAGGTGCATCCTGCAGAAGGAGCGATGATGCAGACTCGAGGAGTCTCCCACTCCCCTTGAAGAGGACCGAATCCACTTCATCTGGTGGAGGCAACTTTCAGCGGAATACGCTATATAAGAGAGTGACATGTCGGCTGGCCAAGATAAAGCACGCGTGTGTTGTTGATCTCTCACAGTATATTTTGCCCGTCTTATCGAACCTGTCCTAGTATTTTCGTCAGTGACAGGTAAGTGGGCCTTAAATCAGTGAAACTTTAAAAAATATATTTTGAAGGACCTATGGACATCATCGTATTGTGTCAATCTCACTATTTGTTTTGAACAGAGCTGTTTAGATAAAATTTGAATTTTCCAAATTTTTAAAGTCAATAATACTGTAATAATTTTAATTAAAAAATAATTATTTACTCTTTTATATCGTTGTGTTAATATTAATTTTTTAATTTGTTATAATATTTAAAATAATATTTTTGTTTGTCTGATGAAAAACATATCCGATGATAGTGAGTTAAATTGCAATTACAATGATATGAAATACATTTGATAGTTTTTGCATATATTATTTATATATAAAGATTCATATTTGTTTAAATCATTTTTTATAGATCTTTCAATAATTAAGTTATTAAAATCTAAAAAATTTACATTTTTATTTACATTTATTCATTTTTATATTTACTGTATAAATTTATTGTTATATAAGTAATTATTTTAAAATAATTCTTAATTTATTATAAAATTATTAGTGCAATAATAATTTATTTTTATTGCATTTATTTGAAAAATTAATTATGTTTCAGGAATAAAATAAGAAATATTTATTATAGTTTTTATTATATATTATTTTATTATCTATTTTCTTTCGATTATTTTTACTAAAAATCAGGTTCTGAGGCAAATCTAATAAGTAAATTTTAAACAGAGTATTTCAGATTGATTAATATTTTTTAATAAAATTCGCTATGTATCCCAAAAGCACCTCTTTTGTGATTAATTTTAAACACAAGTAAAATATTATCTTCTAAAATATAAGATTTTTATTTAATATTATTGTCCTTATTCCGCGTTTTTTTAAATATATATTTTTTAAATTAATATTTAACTGGAATATTAAAATCTGTAGTAAAATATCAATAATTTCCATTTAACTTTCAATCAAAATTATCATAAGTGAAATGAAATTTTTATTTGGAAATTTTTCCAAATTTGTAAAATTCCGAGTAATAAAATTTAATACTTGATTAACACCTAAGAATGCGATCGGTATGCTAGGGTTAACGACTGCGCTATCGAGATAAATGCGATTTAAATGCTCGACTTCCTTATCTCGCAACCAAATGATTTCGCGGTGCACCCGACCGGTTCTCGGTTGGTCGCTCGCTAGGCACGTGTCATAATTCCTGTTCCACCGTGCGTGACCGAGTTAATTTTATAAAATTCTTGGGGGTTGGGGCGGGCTCCGGAGGTCCCTCGATACATGAGACCCCTCGACTTGAGAAACAATGTTGCTACCTTTCGAGAGAAAGTACTTCTGTAACACGCCATTGCGCACGTTCGTATTTCACCCATATTTTTCTTTTTTTTCTTTCACACATTCGCGCGCGCGAGCTCAGATCAGCTCGATCGTGAGATATATCTTACCGATCGAAACATTGTGATAAAGACTTTTTTTTTCATAGCTCGCGTTAAATGTAAACAGCGTGTGCAAATTATATTGAATTATATCAGTATGTTATAATATCGTAAGCGGTTTATAAATTAAACCCACAAACACATAAATGCAGTATTTGATAGAAAATGGTGTTTTGCTTAAAATATCATTAGATCCATAAAGTTAATAATATTCAAAATAGGATAGCTATCTTAATTTTTACTATGATTTTTGTCGTGTTTAACGAATTCTATACAACTCTATTAAACTTCTCTCTCTCTCTCTCTCTCTTTCTTTTCTTTTTATCTCTCTTTCCTTTCTCTTTTCTGCCTTTCCATGATCTTAATTTGAACATGAAAAAGCTGAAATCAATTTTAAATGTCAATATATTCAAATGTATATTATTTTTAACTTAAATATAAGACTTAATATATTAATATTAATTTAGAATTATTGAATTTAGAATTGTAACATGTTTTCGGAACTAAACAATCGATTCTTAATAAGACTTTTAATTATCGATTTTTTAATTATCGACAAGTAAAGCTACTTTACTTCTTCATTGCCGTTATTCTTCATTAAAAATCGGATTGCAACTATTAAAAAATTAATTATTAGATTTGTCCAAATTTGGTAGATTTTGACATCGGTCTAAAAAGACATCGCAATGTGTAGTCAACTATTATTCCGATAAAAGGGACAAGATTAATGGCGATGAGAAGCGAACTTATTGGCGCACCGTATTTAGCGAGAAAATTATGGAAAAATGTTGCCCGGCGGCGGCTATTTGAGATTTCCTTAAGCCAACCGGTCGAGTTATGTGTATTACACTATACAAGCCGCCTTTGATAGTTACCGGACAACTATCTCTTTTTCCATTATGCAATATATTGCTTTCTTTGCGCGGCAGCCGGGAAGTTAGTTGCCGCCGCGGAGGAGAACGCCCTTCTGGTGCTGCATATAAAACGTGAACACACATGTCACGGGGACTTTGTTAAAAAAAGATTATTACGCATCTCGTCGCCCTCTCCGGAGATTATATATCAATGGTAATAATCATTCGTACGATTTGCTCCCCGCGGAGAAAGTTTTCGAGATTTTCCTAATGACGAAATTGTGGAGAAACCGATCGAACGAGCAAAAAACGATTAACTGGAATCAATCAGTTCGATCGTTAAAATCAACATGACGATCGGCTTCGAGGAAATCTGAATTTATATATTTTGTGTATTTAAATCACGTAAGTGTAAAGAATGTACACGCATTAGTGCGTCGTAAATGTTACAAATAACACAAATGTAGCGCACGTTTAAATGCATTCCTTGAAATTGAGACCGGAAATTTCGATATGCGTCCTGCATTCGAACAATTTTACTTATCTATATTTTTTGTTATAAATATATCTACAGTAGAATGACGTCAAATTATATGTCTAACAAAATAGACTTCTCTCGAATTAGTTTTTCAACTTCTTTTCTGTTCTGTGTTTTCTTCATATCTTCAGTTTTTTTATAAATTTATAAAAAAACTTTTATTGAGATAAATCTTTTATATTTCAAAAGTAAAATGAAAAATGTTAAAAGATTTGTTACAGTATCATTTCTTCGATTATTATTTCTCTAAAAGTAACTTTTTTATTAATTTAGAGAAAGTACCTAGCAAATAGATAAAAATTCTAATCACGTCTACCATGAACGGTGACCATGACCTTGATAAATTGTATAAAAATGTATGTCTGTTTCATAATCTTTGACATCGATCCAACCATTGTGTCGTTTATGGAGATGTGAACTGAACTTTGATGTAATATCATGTCTCGTGCGTTTCGTCGAACGTGTTACATGCAATTTTTACACCCAACGCCTCTCACTTTCACTTTGCTCGGATTTTAATCTGGAGATCTTAGCGAACATGGTTGGAAAAAGACTGGTACAGGATTTTCTTTAAATACGACACACACATACACACACTCGCATGCGTGCGCGCAAGCACACATACTCTCTCTCTCTCTTTTTTTTCGTTTCATTGCACCAACGATTATAGATTAACTGCTTAAGATTCTTAATGTTAGATCACTTTGTCAATTAACTAAAATATGATTAATAAATAATCAATATTTTTGAAATATTAATAGTTTTTGAATATAAACTGAGTTTTTCCGACTAAAATATTTCTGACAATAAAGCTGATTGAAGAATATTGATAATTTTTCTTTTAACATAGTATGTTTAAATCTTAAAGATTTAATATTACAATCATGAACAAAAGAATGTCTTAATCAAGTAATAAATTAAAAAATAAAAACATTTACTTAATTTATATAAGTAGTATAAATTTAATAAATAATGAGAAGCGAGGAAATTTTTTTATTAATAAAAAATTCAGGTGTGCTATGTCTAAATCTCAAACTTATTCAGATTATTCAGTTATCGTTCACATAACATTCGCATTACATAATTTGTATCATTTACAGAAGATTACTTTGAAATCTGATCTAACATAACTAACCGCAATGTCACGACAGGATGATCGCATCGTTAATAAAGTTAAATTTCTTTAAATATATATAATTAAATATATACATATATATACCATTTAAATTTATTTAACAGACACCTTGTAATTTATACAATTTAAGAAGTGAAAATGTTGTTTGTTTACTATACACCTAATTACTTCGAATGATTTATCTACGTAATGACGATTTGCAACCCATTCATCATACGATATTAATCTTAAATCTGATGAAGCGAACGACGAGTCTCGAGTTCGCAGAAAAATGGTGTTACGCAAGGCGTCGTATTACGTGGAAAATGGTGACTTACCTTTGACCTATATTTCTTATATAACTATAAACTGTTGCCCTTTTGATACGCTTGCAACTTTGTTCCTCGTGGAATATATATTGTTCCTGTGACAATTGAAAATACATAGAAATATTATTTTATCCGCATCATGTAGGCAGCTTTTGCTTTAGTTTTATCATTTTTGATATATTTCTATCATTTTAAATGGATGTCACAATAGATTTTGAACTTATTTCAAAATTTAAAAAAATCTAACTATACCTATATTTTATTAAATATTTGCCAAGTCAAGACTTACATTGCATTAAATATTTGCTAAGTCAAGACTTACATTGCATTAAATATTTGCCAAGTCAAGATTTACATTGCGTCATGAATGAACGAATCTGTCGTTTTTCGCCTTCTTTTTTACACTTTCCATAAAAAAATTGAGTGGATGCAAATCTCGTCATCTCGTTTCAATATTTATTATGCCTTTTAGCAACTGTCCTTTCATTCGTTTTTGTTCGAGCGTGAATATTTGACGTTGCGATATAATCGAATTAATTATAAATTATTTTTCGAGATAAGAAAACGCGGACTGGACTCAAGTTAATTTACGAGCACGTTTCATGAGCGTATATTTATGTTTATAAAAAAAAAAAATACATCATCTGAAAGCGATTTCAAGGCGAAAGGAAATTCGCTCCCGATGGCCACGTGCGATCGGCGATTGGTGAAGTTTGAATAGGAGCAGCGAGAATCGATCTTGCGAGGAGCAAGTGCGAGGAAAGCGTGTTACTTTCTATGTGTGCAAAACTCGGACGGCGGTTTCACGATCGGTTAAAGCCATTTCGGTCATGACGATGACGTGCTCAACGGGCTCGAGTGCTTTCCATAATAATTCTCGTACACGGCATGTGGCATACATGCACCTATAGGAAAGCTAGTTTCTAATTGCTTTGGTGCTCGAGCTAAGTGACAAGAAAAACGAGAAACGATAATAAATGATATCAAGAATTTTTGTCCGCGTCATTGAACGTTTTAGCGCTAATAAGTTCTTAAAAGTCTCTTTACGTTTCTGTTGTCAATCAATTCTTAGGTCTTTCAACTTCTCTGGAATTTTAGGAAAAAATCTACTCTATATATTTTCACATTTCTCTCACGTACTTAAATATCTTAATTTAGCTTCTTGAATTTATATAGCCGAAAATTTGAAGATCTTTCATCTTTCTAAAAAAAAAAACAGGTAAAAAACAAATTACATCAAATATATAAAATTACATGTCATAAATAATTAAAAAGAAAAAGATAAAAAATAAAATTATTAAACATTAAAATATGAACTGTCAAAAATCAGAGATATAAAATTAATGCAATCAAGCAGACAATTGTTTATATTTACACCCACATGCACGCACACATGCATACATGCACATACAAATTAAAAAATGCCATTACATATCTGAAAATTTTTTAAGCATTGCTTAATGGAGTTGTATGATCAAACGAAGGCGAAATTGAAGATCAAATTTGTAAATTTATTTTAGGAAGAGAAATATAGTTTAGATATTATTTACTATTCGAATGCAGAAAATTAATTTGTAATATAAAATTTACTAAAACTTTTTAGGAGTTTTCTCTCATTGAAGACAGGTTCGAAAATTTCGGGAGTGCCTTGCGTTTTGCTATGATTTCATAATTTCTGAGGAAGCAATCTGCTATTCTTTGAACTAATTTTCTTTAAGGCACTTTGCTTTAAAGATTGAATCTAAAATAAACGATTAGAAAAAATGATTATTACAAAATGATTACAACATAAATGTAAAACTCCAATTTTCGCGTTAGTTATGACGAGATGCTATTGCGATTTTCTATAGATTATCGCGTCTGCATGAAAAGAAAAGCTCTCCGCGAAGGACTCTCTCGGGGCAATGACCCTGGGTAGTTTAAACCTGAGATACGAAATTGGATCGTAATCGTACAACACCATAGTGCCATTACAGCAGAAAAAGATCATTTATTTGAGAAATCGCAGCCGCGTATACGTACTGCCGTACTTTCTCGCAAATCGTCGTCCATTAAATTCGTACGCACGTACGCACGCACGCGCGTGTACACGCGAGAGAAAGTGATCTTGGCCATCGATATCCTCAAAATGCAGCCATTTGTATCAAAAGGCCGCAAAATCGAAAGTGTAACATAATACCGTCGTTTAATCTAATATTCTAATTCGAAATCGCGTGTGGCGCGACGCGCGAATAATTCAACTATACGATGGAAATTCGAACGGAATTCGTAAGTCAGTGTAATTGCATTGCATAATAAGTATAACGTAAAAAATAAGGAAATTTTTCTAATAAATTAGATTTTATGTATATATAAATATAAAGTATATAAATAATTTCCAAGAAATTTAATCACTAAAAATTATATAAGAATTTAATAAAATATAATAATCTGTTATCTAATATAATATGTTAAAATTATAAATCTAATATAATATGTTAAAATTATATAAGAATTTAATAAAATATAATAATCTGTTATCTAATATAATATAATAAAATATAATAATTAAAAAAATTCAATATATATATTTAAAGTCGTAGGTCTTTTTTATTTTTTTACCTATAATTATTACCTATAATTATTACCTCTATATATTTACTTAAGCAAATTTATATTTACGTTATATTTTCTTCTTGTATTAAATTATGAATATTCTCCATATTTTATAGGATGTATTGGGTGTTCCTGGGATTGCTTAGCTCCGCCATTGCGGCGCAGAATTCTTACGACTTAGAAACCAGGGCTGTCTCGTTTCCCGGGAAGCCAAGTAGCTTAGGACCACTTTACTCGGCCGGCTTGAGCTCGGCCCAGGGATTCCGTGATAGCAGTTACGAGGACAATGCAGTGACGCCCACGCCGTCGCCGACGCCAATTTACAGGAGTCAACAACCGGTGAGTTTTGAAAGAAAACTATACATACAATTTATATATATATATATATATATATATATATATATATCTACGCGTGTTGCGTTTAATTTCTGTTAAATTATTCATATTAAATTGTCTGCACCAATTGCAGTTGTATCGCAAGCCAACGGCGGCGCCGATAGACAATCGCGATTACACTCAGGCCATCCGCGTGGTCAGTTCTCCGTCGCGCGCCTCCGCTCGGGGTGGCCAGCCCCAGCAATTCGGTCCCGGTGGGCCCACCCAGGAGGAACTCGAGGAGGAGAAGGAGGAGCCCGATCGTCTCAGCCTTCTTCTACCCCAAAGCAGATTCGACTGCGTCGACAAGCAGACCGGCTACTACGCTGACGAGGACCTCAACTGCGAGGTCTTCCACTACTGTCAAGACAACGCCAAGCACTCGTGGATCTGTCCCGAAGGCTTCACTTTCCATCAAGTCAGTGAGACCGCTATACCTTTCCTATTTTTTTATTTTTTTAAGTATCTGACGGATAGAGATATTCTGTTAATGATATTCTGATTGCCGTTTATATTGTTAAATCTGATTTACTGAGAAAAATATCGCTCACTATGCGTTTGATTCTAATTAAAATTGAAATATACATGTTATTACGTCACTGAATCAGGTGCATCTAATCTGCATGCCACCCAGCGGCGACATCAGCTGTAAGAAGAGCTCGCAGTACCACTTCGTCAATGAGTATTTGTACAAGCCGCTGAATCTCCAAGAAGCCGAGACCAAGCCCAATGTCACTTTGAGATACAGCGAGAGGTATTATCCCTCGGACATTTACGCGGACGAAAGGGAGGTCGGTGATTATCAGATCACCCCTACGCCCGCCCCGGTGCGTCGTCCTGCCCCGCAGGTATGATCATCGCATCCATGAATTATGACGATTTCTCCCGTGATCGGAAGTAGAAGCCGTAACAGTGCCTCCGTAATTTTAGAATCTTCAAATCTGGGATTTCAGTATGTCCCATTGCGTTTCTGCCAAGGAACTCTTCAAAAAACCAATCGTATTTCACACAATCTGGTTTAATAGAGTGTACAATGAAATAATTAAATTTAAAATTTCGAAACTTTGAAACTTCACAATTTTGGCTTTATAATTTAGTGTCTCGCAGTTTTAAATTTTGAAATATTTTTTTTCCTTTTGTTTGAAATTTTCTGCAGCTTTAAAATCTTTGATCGATAAGATTTTGAACTTTTCAAATTTTGAAACTGCAGAATTTCGAAATTCTGGAATTTTTTAAATTAAAGCTTCACATGTCAAAATTAAATGAAGGTGTTCCTTCGAGCTTTTGAATGTTACATGGGCAGATCTTTTTATCTTGTTCACCGCTTCTACTTATCCGTGAAATTCAATGTGAAATAAAATATTATTATACGATCCTCTTTCGAGCGACCGTATTGACACGTTAACGGTTAGGTCTTGTACAGGTCCTTGTGAGTCCACAGCCAAGTTTGAACAGCATCCCCACGTCGGCCCGTCCGCAGCCTACAGGACTCCCGCAGTTTCGTTTCCCGATAAACCAGGTATTCCGCAGCCCCGAGGAAGTCAATATACCCCTTCAGCACAGACGGCCGCAGCAGCAGCAGCAACAGCACCACCACCAGGTTCTCAGACGGTTCCCTCAAGTTCAAGTCCGACCCGATGAAGAGGACTACGAATAGATCCTTAGGTCCACGAATTTTTCAGTTTACTCAAATTATTCCGTCCCTCTAACTTTCTATAAATCCGGTGAATCAGTAATCTTTTTTTTTTTTAATAGGCAGTCCTCAATTTAATACTCGTTTTGCGAAAGTCGTCGTATTCGACACGCCTGATAATTTTTTTTCGTTGAATCATTAGTGACTTTTTGTACTGTTATATTTTTATATATAAGAACATATAAATAAAAAAAATATATATATATAACGAGAAAAACTAACTGCAAAAGGGACGATTTTCTAACGTGTTCATTTAAAAGTGTATTAATATTCATTTTTATATAGTGACAAAATTTGTTAAAAACTCTTTATCCTGCAAATTCTCATTCTGTAAAATTTTTCCAGCAACGTCTATAAGCGTTCAATAAGAGTTAGTGCTAAGAGACAAGAATAAATCTTGTTAAATTAACGATGCGCCAACAATTAGCATGTGTCCTTTTTTTCTAATTAATTAATGTCTACATAAGGCTGATGCAAAGGTAATTTAATTCGCGATGCAATTACTGTGAAAGTAATTTAATTATTGTAAATAAATCATCAGTAATAATAATTATATAAACGATATGCTAAAATTTGCCTCTATTTATAGTGTAAACTGACTTTAAGAATTTTCATCAAGAGAGAGGATGACCAATAAATTGTTATGACGTTATTTTCTCAAGTGCATCCATATTTCCTGTATGGATTTCATGTTTTATTTCTCTCATTCACAATTTTCATTTTGATTATTGGGCGCCACGTAATCAGTATTTCATAATCAGTCTTGATTTGTAAGCCATTCAGTGAAGTTTGTAAACCGTACCTATGTATATTGCGATGACTTAAGCCAATATAATTTATATATTTAGAAAAGTGCAAAGTACGATAACCTGTTTCAGTCGTAATTTCATTATAAAAAATTTACTATAAGAGAGTGTAAGTTTACTGTAAGTTAATATGTTTTCTCGCTAATTGTACTGCACACCTCGTGCATTATTCTGGCGAAAAAAATTCTCATTGAGTCTCATATTTTTATGAATTTCCCATATTTTATATTTTTGAAGATTTCTGAAAAAGTACCTTAAACGTCTTCAGAGTTTATAAGCTTTTTTTTTTGAATGAGAAATCTTAGAAATCTTAAAATATTTCAGAATTCAGAATAAAAAGTTCTAGAAAAGGTGTAGATTTTTTTCATCGTTTCAAAAGTATTTCAATTCACGTATAAAAAGTCTGAAAATTTTTCTAAAATTACAAGATCATACTGAAATTCTGAAACATTCTAAAATTTATGTAGAAATTCTGAAAAGTTATATGACGAATTGTAAGAAAAATTTTCACCAGAATTGCCGCCGAGTTCACTTGAATTCTGACCGTCAGCACATGAAGGAGCCGATTTGCGTGAGATCAGGACGGCTTGAGCGTCTCCGCAATTCTGCGTCTCCAGTGCATGTCGCTCTGCTTCTTTCCGCGATTGTCCTGAGAGTCCTTTGGCAGTGTCGTGTGATTCGTTGCATTCAAATTGCTGATATTCGTTGAATTTTTGCTCGAGCATCCCTCCGACTGCTGTGTAGTGTGTTTCTTGATCGTAGAGACGCAGTTGGATTCTAGGAAAGAAACGGTGCTCGGATCCTCGAAATTCCTTCGTCCTTCGCGATACCTTTCGTCCCCCTTCTCATTTTCGCCCTCACCCCGGCCGCCTTTCTCCTCGCGTCTCGGGAGCCTCTCCCTGCGGACATCGGCCGTGGGATGTTCCGTCGCTCTTAAAGGAAGATCGGCCTCAGTTTGCGAGGACGCGGTCATCGCGAAATTGTTGTGATTATCTTGCGACGCCCGCGTGTCGTTGGGATACGAGTTCACCTTGGAGTTTCGGTCCCTGAGGTAGCTGCGCACGAAGTGATTGTGGCTGCTAGCGCTCTGCGGGTACAGCTTCTCCTCAATCCGGCAGTTGAGCACCACCGCCTCGGCGATCGGGATCGGCTCGGTGTACGTGAAGATCTTCCGGTCGGTCCGGTCCTCCAGTCGCCTGATGTTGATAGGCCCGTTGATCACCGGCACCGCGTTACTCACCTCGCTCGTGGCCCTTATCACGGGCGTAATGTTGCCCATGGGGTCGAGCCGCGAGTTGATTTGCTCGCGGGAGTTCGCGTTACACGCCGCGGCGCCCTTCGGCTGCGCCTTCCTCGACTTCTGCCTCTGCCGCCCTTGCTGGCCGCCCTTCGCCTGGTCCGCTTCGACGATCGGCATTGTTATGTTTTTGCGCGCCTCGCAACCGTCCTCGGTTGTGTGATGGTGCCTGATGTGCCGGTTCAGGTTGTCCTTACGTCTAAACAGCGTCTGGCAGTATTCGCAGGAAAACGGTTTCTCATCTGGAAGAAACGAGCGAGCTCGCGAATTCCGATCGAGACAATCTCTGTCTGTCCGTGTAAAAAAAAAAAAAACAGTGTGATACTTGACGCACCTGAATGCACAGTCAAATGCCGTCTCAATTCGCTCTTCGACAGGAAAACTTTGTTGCAGTGGGCGCAACAGAATGGCCTCTCTTTCCCGTGGGTCCGTTTGTGCCGTATTAACAAAGATCTGTCTTTGAAACTCTTATTGCACTGATCGCACCTGTGCGGCCGTTCGCCTGTAATGACAAAGTTCATTCCTTATCGTATCATGAATTCGTTTGAAAATCAAAAAGAAATAGAGAAATAATTCTTCGCCGTAGGTTTTAAAAATCATATTTCTGTTTAAGCATATAATTTGGGTGGGAAAGAGAAAAGATTTCTTCTGTTACTTACTCGTATGCGTTTGCATGTGGCGTTTCAGATTAGTCAATATGCGGAAAGACTTGTCGCAGGACTTGCATTTATATATAGTCGTCGAATTGTGTATGCTTAAGTGATTCTTTAAGTCATCCCTCTTACTGTACCGTTTATTGCATTCGGGACATATAAATTTTTTCTCCTCTAAAATATGTAATTACAATTATACAAATGCCTAGGAGTGATTCCTATATTATTATCACATGAAATATTGCCTTGAATAACTATATTTTTGAGACAGAAAGTTTATCTAGTAATAAGAATTATTGATAAAATTCAATTTTTATTTATTTTCTGCGATAAATATCTGAAAACCAATGACAGACATTTCAAATATATTTTATAGTTACATTTTGGACTATTTTTTAAATTTTTTCGCATTCAACGGCATTTCGAGATCACATTATATTATTATTCTTTACGAAAGCTATAACAATTCATAAGAATTTATAACAAGAAATAGGAGATTTATTTTTAAAGATAACATCTTATCTTTCTGATATTTTATCTTTATGTTTACAGAGAATTTTTCCTATCTTTGTTGACTCCACAAACTAAACAACTCTAAAATTAATTTCTCAAAATTAATTAAAAAAAAAAAAAGATTGTTCAAGATAATATTTCATGAATGACACTATGCCCGTTCTACCACGTGTAAATCACGTAGCATAATTATATAATATCTTTTAGATTTGTTTAAGCGAGAATTGCGAGTCTTGAACACATGGTGCGAAAAATCGGAGTATGATATTCCTCAAGGAATTCGGAAGAATCATGGATATACGCCATATAGTACATCATTTTTTCACAATTTAAAAAACCTATTTATGCCTATAATTTCTATGATCAGTAATATCGATATTTATTAATTTATTAATATCGATCTGCTGTAATTGAATAATTCTGAAGCGCACTTACTGCTGTGAGAAAGCAGGTGTCTGTTGAGCTTGTTCTGCTGAGGGAAAGCCTTCTCGCAGAGATGGCACTTGTACGGTTTATACCCTCTGTGAACCCTCTCGTGATACTCGAAGTGAGAGCGCTTGACGAAACTCCTGTCGCACAGGTTACACTGATAGGGCCTGACACCCGTCACGCAGGCGTCGTGATAGCACTTGCCCTTCTTGTTGCGGAAGATCTTACAGCACACGTTGCACTTGTATCTTTCCGGGATGCCTGGTAGTATTGTTATGTGACTACGATTACATTTGACGTTTTTGCTCTTCTCCGCGACCTCCTTGCCGACTTTCGTTTTCACCTGACTGCTGTCCTGTAAAGAAAAAGAAAGACAGGAATACAGTCGATCAATTTACGCAAAGAATTGCCGCTCTACTTCACCGATAATTCTATCCTCCAGTTGAATTTAATTTGCGTATACAACAGTAGTGATAAAATCTTTGTGCATATCAATAAAAAAATACATATAATAGATTATCAGTAAAAATACATAAGATAATTGTACTTTTAAGAAATTAGATTGGCACCTACATTTTTTATATGCGGTGGATTCTGTGGATTCTTCGAATTATCACAATTATTGTCATTTCTCAAATGATTCTGAATGCTCAACTCTACGTCGTAAGACTCTATTCTTGGAATGTACGCTTCGCTGGAATTGTCATTAGTGACGGTGTCGTTCGTTACAGTTTCATAGGTCTCCTCGTTGCTGTCGAAACGCTCGATGCTCTCGTAGAGACTCGACGATCCGCCCTCGGCGGAGTTCGAGTCCGAATGACTTTCCTTGGACTTGGAATCCTTATTGATGACCAATTCTAACGGCAGCACGATCTCCTCGCTGGACGATTTCCGCGTGTCTTGACTCAGCTCTCCGTTCGTAACATGTGGCTCTTCCGCGTCTGTCGAAATATTTTACAGGAGAAAAAAAAATTACTCATCATCCAAATCAAATTGAAAAAAAAAAAAAAATTATATTTTATCGGCCAGAACAGAAAACTCAAAAGCTATTTACTTAAATAATGCTGAACACCTTTTCTCTGAGCGCAATGTTCGGTTTGACAGATTTTACATCCATGCTCCTCGTACAGCAAGCACATCCGGCACTTGGTGTGGCCGCAGCTGTCTTTCACGAGCCTCGAGAAGGACGTGTTCGCGGGCTGTCCGCAATTCGGGCATTTCTCGCTCGTCGCAGCGCATCTCCCGAATTCCTTGAGGAATATCATACTCCGCTTTTCCGCACCATGTGTTCAAGACTCGCAATTCTCGCTTAAATAAATCTAAAAGAAGGATATTATATAATTATGTTATGTGATTTACACGTGATGGAACGGGCATAGTTTTTAACAGTCAGTGGATTTTGTTGATGGATGCGTAACAATCTATAATTAATCGACCACCTCCGAATAGCTTTGCGCAACTCCGAATTTTATTCAAAATAGAATAAAATTGAAGCATACTATTTTACGATACCAAAACGGATTACGTTAATAATTAAAAAGCATTAAATGATACTGTTTCGTTTTTTTTTCCTGAAGATTGTTCTTGTTGATCATATGACAACAGTCAATTATGTGAATATCAAAACATTTACAGTTTGTTTATACATAATTTATATATAATTACTTACACATATATTCGCATACATGACGTATATATCATGATGATTATCACATGTTATTTCATTTTATTAACTTAATTAATAACAAATAATGTACATTCATTCACATACTTCGTGCGTTCCACCTTATTTTTTTTTTCTCTTTCAACATATCAGACCGATCAGGTGTTCAGTAATATCAGCGTTGCCAAGCTATCTCGAATATTTTCCCCTAAGTCCCGAAACACAGTATGTGTAGGTAAATTTTAAGCCGTAAGAAATTGACCAATCGTAATCGATCATTCTCTTCACATTCGACTGCGATTGGTCCATCTCTTATTGCTTAGGGACTTAAAATCCTCATTGTGGATTGACACTCATGCCACACATGGTTTCTCTCTGTCTAACAATTGAAAAATAAGCACGTTTTTATTGTTACCGTTACTGCCCATTATAGTTTCCAAACGCCGCAATTCTAACTAAATAACACAGTACAGTCTTTGCGTGCACGTGTGAAAAATCGTTTCGATGTTTTCTATATAAGTAAATGCTCACATCAAACAGAATCTGCGAAAGTCTACTCTGCAACATCTTAACCTCAACATGTTCCACGGGTACTGTTATTTAAAGTATTACGAAATTTTTGAATAATGTAATCCAAATCTGTTTGAGTATTAATTGATTTGAATTGTCTGCATTTTTAGAATTGAAGACTTTCACGCTTTAAGGCCCGTGTTTATCAATAGTCGTATTTCTGCCGATTGTAAGGAACTCTTGAAAAACTAGGGCGCCGGTCTCACCATCTCCGATTAAGCTTGATCAGCCGGTTAAATTTAAGAATTATCAATTGCAGAACGTATTTCAGACATAAATACATTATAATTTGTAGCAAATGGATAAAGAAAAATGAAATAATACGATCAGTTTTAAATTTGCAGTTAGCAATTCTTAAATGTAATAAACTGATTTGAGCTACTGGAGAGGTGGTGAGATTGGCCTCCTTTGTCTTGAGATGTGAAACGATTTAACAGACAAATCCTGATCAAGTCAATGTTATTTATAATGTGTTTATACAGATATATATTATAGAATCATATTTAATCATTATTATATATAAATATATACTATAAATTTTAAATAGATAAATTACACCAGCTCGTTATTATAAATATAAATAAGCCAGGACAACAAACTGAGGAACTTTTGAAAAACTAGGGCGCCGGTCTCACCTCTCCGATTACCTTGATAAATTATTAAATAAATCAGCTGGTTAAATTTAAAAATTACTAATTGCAGAACGTATTTCAGACATAAATACATTATAATTTGTAGCAAATGGATAAAGAAAAATGAAATAATACGATCAGTTTTAAATTTGCAGTTAGCAATTCTTAAATGTAATATACTGATTTAAGCTACTGGGGAGGTGGTGAGATTGGCCTCCTTTGTCTTGAGATGTGAAACGATTTAACAGACCTGTTAACAGACAATCCTGATCAAGCCAATGTTATTTATAATGTGTTTATACAGATATATATTATAGAATCATATTTAATCATTATTACATATAAATATATATTATAAATTTTAAACAGATAAGTTACACCAGCTCGTTATTATAAATATAAATAAGCCAGGACAAAGGCAAGCGAACTACAAATGTCTTCTTTTGAAATATGACTTTTATATATAACTTTAATATTAAATAATTTTAATTTTACCAACACCTGTCTTTCGCTCGTCTTTGGCCTTCATCCTGACTTATTTATAAATTTTAGCTCTGATTATTCGTATTAATTAAGAATAATTTATTACGTAGATGCAGGAGGTTCTGTGCGAGTGGCCTGAGGTTACCTGCGCAGATCGCGTCGTCGAGATGCACCGGCACACTGTCCAAGGCGGAGGCGAGGAAACGGAGGAGCCAGCTTTTCGACGAGGAGAAGCGGCGGCAGCGATCGGAACTGGGTAGGATTCAGAAGATAGAGGTGAAATACAAGTCGGTGGAGGAGGAGATCGTGATGGCGATGAATCGGAACATCTCCACGCCGCACGACTGCGCCAGGCATATATCCGAGGACGTCGCCAAGACGTCCGCCATCGCTCTGGTGGACGGTCAGGTCTGGGACATGCACAGACCGTTTACGGGCGACTGCGAGCTGCAGCTGGTGACCATGCAGAACCCGCGGGTGCGCGCGGTCAACTACGCCTTCTGGCGGACCTGCTCGTTGGCCCTGGGCGCCGTGGCGGACAGCGCGTTCAAGGACAACGTGAACGTGCACCTGCACAGCTTTCCCATCCCGGTGATCACCTCCGGCAGCTTCACCCACGACGCGTTCATCGATCTGCCGGACTGGCGGCCGACCGACTCGGAGTTACGCGCCATGTCCGCGCTCTTCGTCAAACTGGCGAATCGCGAATTGTCGCTGGAACGGTTGGAGGTGCCGTGCAACGTTGCGCTGAACATGTTTCAGGTAGAGACGGCAATAAGATTATTTGATTGCGGACCGCAAGTTGTTAAGTCTGATATTTTTATGTATAACTTGGAATTTACATATATCACTAAATCAGAAACAGAAGAGAATAGAGACCGATAAAATGAGCAAAAATGAATTTTTCCTTATTAAAAAAAAAAAACCGAAAACGTTAATGTAATATTTTGATGAAATTTGTATTTTCGGCTAAAGACTTAGTAAAGTCGAAATGTTTCGCTTTGTCAAATTGAATTACGTGATTGTATTCTCTTTTTGCTCTCTTTTATTAGCTTCTATTCTCTTTGATTTCTAATTTTGCTCTAAATACGAGCCAATACACAATTTTTACGTATATCACATTGATGCGTATGGAATAATTTTGTAACGTTCCAGGTTTATAAGATTAATATACATTAAATACATTTTTTAACTTTCTGCTAATTTACTGTAAAATTCACAAATGTTTTGCAAAAATTGAAGCATTTTATAAAAGGATTTTTCGTTTCTTCAACAACTTTAAATCAAAATCAATTGTATCATGGGATTACTATGATAAAGGTGTTAAAAGTGGACGGGTATTATTTTATAAAACTCGATAAAAGCGTCGAATATTATTTTACAAAACTTAGGTACTATTTTATTTTATAAAAACTCAACAAAAGTGTCGGATATTATTTTACGAAACTTAAGTACTATTTTATTTTATAAAACTCGACGAAAGTGTCGGATATTATTTTACAAAACTTAAGTACTATTTTTTTTTAGAACTACTCAAAAAGTAAATTGTACTTCTCTGCTTCCAGGACAATCCTTTTAAGTCCCAGCAGATACCGAATATCGTCAAAGACAGTGACAACGATAAGATAACATTGTATCGCATGGGGGACCATGTGGATATCAGCAAGGGTCCCATGGTGGGCAACAGCGGTCTGATTGGACGCGTTACTGTGTCGTCGATACACAGGCTCACAGACGGGCCCGTGGACGGTCTGTATCGCTTTCAGGGCATTGCCCTGCCCAAAGGTATTATGCTTAATCATTTTGCCTACGGTATCCTGGAGAAACGCGCTAAGAAATTGAACATCACCACGTGGCAGCCTCAAGTGGAGGACGAAGCGGTCAGCGTGACGGCGTCCGCAAGTTAAATATATATTCATTTAGCTATTTAAGAAATTTTTTTCGTGTAAATAAACGCATCTTAAAGTCATTTGACTTTAATTTAAATCGTATCGTTCTTTGACCTTTTTGTCGCGTTACAGAGATTAAGGCCCCTATTCTTTGACTGTAGCTATTTTCTTATCGTTAGATTGGATAAATATTAGAAGAAATAGATTATGAATATTAGTAATCGCGCGTATAAATTTTTGCCGTGCAATATTACATGTAACATCGAGATAAATTAAATTTTTATATCCATTTTTATCTATAATAAAATTATTGGAGAGAGGCTTCGAAAACCTGAACATTTGAATAAAACGTGCGGACCATTTTATTTGATCTTCAGTTACACAACAACAAAAGTCGATCTAGTCGCTAAATATTGTACATAGATATAGGAATGTATACGTGATTCAACGATATTGCATGCGGTTCCTTTGAGGGTCACGCACCTCCCAGGTGAAGGTATCCGGCAGTCTGTTGATCCTGGACACCGCGCATTTTGCGCTTAGTTTCAGATACAATTCCTGATGCGACGAGTTCGTACCGCAGCCTTCGAGACTGTCAGTTTTCAGACTCGTCCCTGCCGCTAGCGGCGCCAATTCTGGCGAGCATCTAAACTGATATAATCACGATTGACAAACAGTTTCTTCATTTGTCTGCACTCGAGAGGAATGCAAACTTCGGAAATTTAATCGAGAAGTTGTATTCGTCGGACAATCGCTAATTTTCTCTATTTACAGTAATATTATTCACATTATGCGACAATTACTGTAATATTAGAAACTTTTGTTTTTCGCAGAAAATCATACTCGTCGTTATTAAATGATTATTTTGTAAGATATATTGAACTAAACCAGGAGATCAAATTATTTCTAACAGTATCTGAAATATTTTGCAGTTCATAAAGGAGGACTTTACTTTCGAAAACCAGAAGAGAGTAGCTTCATTTTCGTTACAGTTACAGTTTAAGGAGAGACGAGAAGGGCTCTTAAAACGAACTGTCCGCAGGGAGAGAACTTGGGGAGAGTTTCGACAACTTTTTCAACTACCATGATTTTTACAAATAATTGTTTTATTCGTGTTGAATTGCCTTAATTGGATTCCAATGACTAAATCGAAGCAGGGCGGCCTATTGGTCTCCTCTTCGAGCTCCCCGCCGGTGTTCTCCGCGCTACTCGGTCTCGTGTACTTGAATCTATTCTCGTAAGCGTATTTGCTCATGTTACCGTAATAAAAGAACTGCCCCCCGTACTCGCCGTATCCCGAATACGTGGAGGCCGGCGGCGGTCTTCGGGACTCGGCCAACGACGGCGTCTGGAAACGTGCGAAAAACGACGCGTCTGTCAAAATCGTCGGAAAAAGTGTGTTTTTTTCGCTAATGTAATCAAGTTTTTGATAAATCAACAGACACCGTCCACGTGACAACTGATAACTTGACGGCACTACAAATTTCGCTTTCTAGAGGACGGCTGTCTGGGCAGCTGTTGTTCAACGACCACGTTAAAGTTTTACGAACCGTCGCTTGAAGAATCAGCTTGCGTTCGTGGTGCAGCTTATGGAACAGATGCTTGTTGTAGCTGCTGACCAGCCGGCGTAATCTCAGATACATGTATCGCTGCTTGTCCCGCCAGGAATACTCGTTACTTGCATTAGGCACCCGCAAGCACGTGAACCACGTGCGTTTTAGGACGTATCTGAGATGCATGCTGACCTGGAAAATTAACAATAAGTCGTGGATTTTAGGAGCCATATTTATATAGTATGTATTAATCATATCCATAGGCTGTAACTTAATTCAGATTTTCATAACTCTAATTTTTGCCTTGAAAGTTCTTCACCCAAGAGATGTTCATATGATATTTTGAAGAGATATTATTATCGATAATCTTTCTCGATTTTCTTTTTGCAAAATCTTCAGGTGATAAAATTTTGAAGGTGATTAATTTTTGAATTTAGATTTGCTTTACGAGAAATTCTTAAAAATCTTAAAAAATTTTGAATGTCTCGAAACTCTGGAAAATTTCTTTAGAACTATCTTTGCGATGATTTTGGAAATATCTTTGCGCTTTCAGTATCAGAAATTAAATTTAAAATTCTTTAAAAATATGTTTCTCTTAAGTTTATGTATAAAGCGGAGATTGGATTGAGATAATAAAATATAAATGTAGAAGAAGAAACATATTTATAAAACATTCAAAATCGTTTTGAAATCTTTCAGAATTTCAAAATTAAAAAAGTTTTTTAGCTTCGAATGATATTTAAACGATTTTCGTCACGTATTCAAAATAGTTCCCTGAGTCCATCACTGAATATCTTCAAGAATCCCTTACCACAGGGTTGTCTGTCCTCGATGAAATCCTAAAGGACAGCACCTGCCTACCTTCCTCCAGACAGTCCAGCACGTCGACGAGCTTGCATCCCGAGATCAGCGCAGATCTATTGACGATTTGTCTTTACTGATCATTGGTTAAACGAACGTGAGTGATAATTATTCGATCGACGATTGTTGATTCGTTAATCGATTGATCGTCGCTAATAAATGATCGCAAAAATTAAATGGTGATGGAGAAACTGTTCCGAGACGGGATGACGAAAGGAAGGGGACATATTACCCGTTTACTTTGCGCTCGGTAACTTTCTCGAAGTGATCCATGAAGTTCTCGCAAGTGCGCACGAAGATCTGCAGGTCGACGTAACTGAAGACGCGCGACCCTCGGCAGGGATTGAAGACCATCTGCAGCAGGCAGTTGAGATTATCGAGGATCCTGCCGCCGTAGAAACACGAGATGGGTAAGCCGCGCGACCTTTTCAACACATGAATAAAATAAGCAAGGGGAATATTGATTCTTTTTTTTAAATACATTTACGTATCATTAACGCACTCCTCTTAAAATTAATGCCCAGTCAAAGATATATTTCAAATCAGAAGAGAATATTCGAATAAAAATTGATTGATTAATAATATTTAAGGATTTTGTACTTTATATATCATATAACATTTTTATATTTTATTTTACATAGCATACATTTTAAATTCCTAACTTTAAAACTTCTGAAAAATATATTTAGACTATGGGGAGAAAATGCGAGGAGGGGAAAAATATTCGACGCCGATGAGCAAAATAATGAATGAGAGCGTATATTTTTAAAGCTTAACGATATGGAAAACAATGCTAAACATATATGAGCAATTTTTTAAGGCTAATAGCAAACAGTTTTGAATGGATTGATTCGAACTAATCTAACGATCTTAAATAAACCAGCGGGATTTTACATTTAGACAGCAATGACGTAACATAGAGCTATTTAATATTTCTATATTATCGTTATTGCTACTATCAAAGAAGATTTGAGACGGAAAAATTTAGAGAGACCTTGGGTGGGTGTATCGCCAGGTGACCGCCTTTAGCATCCGATATTGGCATCGAATGAGTTCCAGCGCGTTGAAAATTTTGTTGCACTCTACTAGTTCCATTTCAGTCTTAGCGTTGTTCAAGATATCCTTCGTGCGCTTCATTGTAATCTCAAGCTTGGTACCAGCCACTAGAAACTCACTGTTCAATACCGTGGCAGCAATGTCATAGCAGCGTCTGTTCAGGGAGAGTCAAGGAAAAGATAAGAAAGTGGATTTCGTTACTTGTATTTGATCTTTAGGGAAAAGAGAGTTGGAGAGCTTGAGAGAGATTTTAGGATGTATAAAAAAAAACAATTTATTAAGTTTTCAAAGAAGGGTAATGAAATTCAAAGATTTTTTAAACCCGAAAATTTTATTTTGCTAGATCTTAAAGATCTTCTAAAATTTTAAACCCGAAAATTTTATTTTGCTAGCTCAAAAGACTTTCTAAGCGTCAAATTCCTCTTTTCGTAATTCCCAATTTTGAGACGTAAAGTCTTCAAAGTTTGTACCAATACACAAATTAATAAAATAACAATCTCTAAGTGAGCAAAACTAAAAATTTATTAGTTTAAAAAATTTATTTTCTAAATATTGTGTAATTAAATTCGCGATACTTATTTTTCATTAATATGTATTCAGCGTATAATCGCAAGCGCAGATGAGATTCCAACAGAGTTTTTCCATATAAGTTTTAAAGTTGTCTTTAGTTTTGCAAGATCGGTAGAAGGAATCTCTACCTGGAGACTAGACGAACGGTGCAGGCAACGTCATGCAACGGCAGCATCTTGAGAATGATGCTGAGGATTTCCGGCGGTAAAGTGTCCAACGTGCACGCGGCATTCTTGCGTCCTCGTGCGTTCTGTCTGCATCGCGAGAATACTCTCCGCCGTTTCGCGCTCATTTGGCTCCTCTCGGACTCGAGTATCGTCCACGCTTGCAGTTGCGAGCAATCACAACCGATCGCGATCAATCATGAAGATCACGTGCGTCCCCGCATACCGATCACGATCGCTGGGATTTTTCTCGGTTATGAAATATAGGAATTCCCGAAATTTTGCAGAGGAATCTTTTGAGTGAGAACTCCCTAATTTGCGCAAAACAAAAGAGTTTTATATCGTAAATCTCTCTTATCATTGCGATGATAGCTTCAGACTGAAGACAAGCGAGAAGCTGTGAGTGAAACGAAATATAATTCTTCCTAAAGTCCTAAATGATACAAAAATCTAAAAACATGCTAATTTTTCTTTCGGAGATTTTTTCCTTTTTTAAATTCCTTTTTTTATCAATTGTAATAAAATTCACGTGATCTTATTTCCTTATTATATTTTATATCATTATACATATAATTAGCTTAAATAATTGTCTTTAAATTATTATTTTTTCAATTAATCATTTCATTGAATTATCTTCGTATAAAAACGTTTCAATATTATTTTTCTGTTTCTGAAAAGATAATTTTTATAAATATATAATGCTATATTTTTTCTTTTAAAGAATTTGTATAAAATAGATGCAGATGTGGAAATCAAGGAAATCGAAGTAAATATAAGATAAGAATTTTACTGACTTAATATTTATTTTATATATATATATTTTTTTTTCGTAAAGTATAGAATAATTGAATATAATCAGCATAATGTTCACATGATTTTGATTCATTAATTATTAAATTAAGTTCTTGTTTATCAATCGACTTGAAAAAATTATTGTTTGGACATATTACTTTCTGGTCGTTTAGAGATACTGGAATTATGAAAATTTTAATTGTAAATTCCACCTCATTGAAGCCTTCAAAAATTTGAAGATCCAAATGAATTGAAGAACCTTGAATTTATAAGATGTTATCAATCCAAAAATTCAATTTATATAAATAATATTATATATATATATATGTAATATATTTAAAATTTTTTTAAGAAACTTCTTGAAACTTTTAATTTTCAACTGCTTCAAGAAATTCAAATTGTTAAAAGATTCCATCTCTCAAACAACCAAAATTCAAAAGGATCTAAAGTAATGATCCAAAGTAAGGATCCGATTTTTCCACGCATTCAAAATTGCAAGTCTATCCTCCAAATAATCAAAATTTCAAGGATCCAAACTTCCGAAGCATCCAAAGTACCAAACAGCCAAAGTACCAAAAGGCCCAAGGTAACAAGGATGCACACTCTAAATCTGGATCCCGTCGTTTCAAAAGTTCTCAAGGAATCAAGCTCTTAGTTAGTTGAACATGAAGGATCCACAGTGACCTGTTTAGACGAAGGCCTCCTCCGACTCCTTATGCGCCGAAATTGACTGGCATTAACAAAGTGAATTTGGCCTGATCAATGTTCGCCTCCTCGGCCGCGCACGGCCCGATGCTATCTAATAAACTCTGTATTGCGCTCTGATTACTCGGATGCTTCCGCTTGGTGTGTTCACGACGATGCTTGAGCTCCTTGAACGTTTTGCCGCACTGCTCGCAGGCGTACGGCCTGGCGGCCTCGTGAGAGCGCACGTGGCCCTCGTAGTGGCTCTTCCTCACGAATTTCTTGCCGCATTGACCGCAGTCGAACTGGAAGCGGCCTTCGTGGGCGGCCACGTGCGAGCTCAGAGTCCATTTGGTTTTGAAAGTCTTTGAACAGTAATCGCATCTAATCTTCGAGTCGTTCTTATCCGCCCTTCGTGGATCTTTCTTCAGCAGCAGCATCTCCTCCAGAAGAAAGTCGTCCTCGTTTTTCGTTGTCGAGGACTTGTCCATCATCACTTGACCCTGCAGCGTAGCGTGACTCCTAGCGTGCTCCTCGTGCTTCATGTGATTGTTCTTTGACATCTAGACAAATAATAACACACATACATGATTTATATGTAAATTGAAATACAAAACATGAACGTCTCGCTCTTATTCTTTGGCTAGAAATTATGGACTCTTTCAATATTCTTTCTGCTATTGCTCCAATTATCGCATAAAGATCTATATAGAGAGATTGTTTCAGTGATGTTCTCCGGTGATTAACGAGGTGCAAGTTTTTTTTTTTTTTTTAAAGAACTGCGAATAAGACGTACTTTGCTGTGTGAGATCAGATGGGCTCGGAGCTTGTCCTCATCGTTGTACCTCTTCTTACATCGCGGACAGGGATATCCGCCTTTGTTCTCCGCGCCGCGCAGAAGGGCGCCGCGTAAAGTCGCGTCGCTCGCCGCGTTCTCGATGTCGACCTTGTGCTGGTCGGTGTGCTGCAGCTTTTCCTTGCGCATCGAGTGCCGAGCTATGTGCCGCTTCAAATCGTGCGCCCTGGAGAACGCTCGTCCATAGCGCGCGCATGTGGGAAAGGGACAGCCCTTCGCTTTGTCGTTCCTCGGGCTGGGAGAGAAAAGAATATACTTGAGCTTTCCAACGTTAAACTCTCTCTCTCTTAAAGCGTCGTCTACAATGAGACTTAAGACTTAAGATTTAAGAAAGTTAACCAATTACAAACGATTATTCTTCTCGCGTGAGATGAATAATCGACTGTGATTAATTTTCTTATATCTTAAGTCTTAAATCTCATTGCAGACGACGCTTTACATATAGCTGGACGCAACATTATTCAATAGCAATCGTTCATTGATTTTAATTGGTAAGATAGAAGTCGAAATTAATTTTTGATTAAAAAAAAATTGTGTCAAAAAATTGTGCGACTGAGACATTGAAAGATCTGGAAATTCTGAAAATTTCATTATTAAGAAATCTATGAGTCAACAAAATGGAACTTCTATTTCAGGAATATCCCCACGGGATAAAGTTGTATCTGACTCAACATGTGTACAACATATGTTATTCACATTTCACCCATGTAATTTTCAGATCGTACCGAGGGATCTGGAATTCACAGATTGTGGAAAGATTAATGGAAAAAAATCTCTCTGCTTCCCGTACCTTCGAGGGGGATTGACGCCTGGGACCGGCCGTTTCGCGTCCTTGCTGCAATCCTTGCAGTTCTTGTCGACTTTCTGACTAGCCATCGCGGCCAGCTGCGCTGACAACGGTATCACGATGGAAATGGTCTCGTTGGACCCCGGCGTGACGATAGGCCCGACGTGGATCGTTGGCGGCGTTGCTAACGATATACCACTTTCGTTGCTCCTGCTCATGCCGAGACTCTCGTCAATCGGGTCCAGCAAAGTTATTTGTTAAGGTAGAATCTACGCAATATGTTACAATAATTATCAATGTAGAAATCTTGCTTTTTGAAATTATTAATGCTGTTGCTGTTACTAATGGATTATTAATCACATAAATGTGAGATTGTTAATTTCGGAAACAAGATAAATGAAGAGGTAAGGGAGGTTTAATTAATTAAAGTTTAATTAAAGAGAACTGCTGCACGAATTATAATAATTTCCTAATTGAGTTATTAAACGCAGTTCATTTAATTAGCGGGACGTACACATACGTGGAGTAGTTAATGAAATACCTTTACAATGGTAGCGTATTAAAAGTTTGGATGTGTATAATTTCGACATAATTATTGATTACAAATCAATAATTATAGTTTATGAAATCGTAATTAATGAACGAAGAGTGTATAAGTACCTATTTATGATAATATTTAAACATATTAGTTAAAGCGTAAAATTGAGTTATTACATATACACAGGCCAAAAGTTTGGAGACATCGATAAAAACTACAAATAAATTGTTTTTGGTTTAATGCAATAATTATTCGATCTGAAGAATCATTGTTAAAAAAATACACTATTATGTATATATTTAAGTAAATAAAAATGTCAATTTTTAAAAAGTGTTTCTAAACTTTTGGCTTAGAATATATCAACTATTAAAAATATAACTTATATAAAATATAATACATATTTATTAGATTTTTAGAGAAAGTAAAAAACAAAAATGAACATGTTTATTATTATTAGTAAGTATATACACCTATTAGCGAGTATTATACTTACTAAAACATTTTAGTAAAGACATGCTAATCGATATAAATTCTTTGCAGACCGCTTATCTCATTAACAAATGCTTCGTTAATTGAAAATTCAACATATACGCAATTTAATTTTATTTAACTACTTAAGCCGAAAGAATAAAAATGATTTACAATATGACTTTGCTTATATGTAGTACCCGAGAAATAAATATTACCATAAACATTAATAAATATTTATCACAAAATTAAATACAAAAAATTTATCAAAAGAATAAAAAATAAACAAGTATTAATTTAAATTCCTCTTTAACAAAATATGATTTTTGAATTTTTAATTTTAAATTAAATGTAGAATATCCTACAAAAATGTTATCTTGTTTCTGAAGACTTTAGAATAAAATAGATTTTAAAATTAATAGTCTCGCGCGCGAGACTATTAATTTTATTTACTTTTACCGATAAAATCTGGGTATGCAATAAAGCGATCATGCAAACTGACTAATTGCTCCTACTGTAACGTACTGTACATACATGTACATACACTATACATTCCATGAATTTCAGAAGGGTTAGCGTAAACCGCGATCGATGGGAGGGTCGCCTGTCTACGCGTCTCATCGGCGTATCGCCTCCGTGGAGTATTGAAAAAAAAAAAAAAAGAGGAACAAACGGAGTAGAAAATCAGAATTAATTTCGCATACAGCTTCGGAATTTCCCTTTCGCGCAGAAGTCTATATATTTATTTGCGCGGAAACGCGGATCGCTCCGAAGCGCGCCCGACAGACGTACGTCGGGAATTCGAACGCGGGGACTTGGGGATCCCATCTTCCGCTAGGCGACAATGAAACGCGACAGAGCGTCGCCAATGTGTCGCGACGCTCACGCACGCTCGCGCGGCACCCTCGTGAAAGGCCCGCTGCGCTCGGGAACGATCCACGCGCGCGACTTGTTGTATGCGTGGATAAAGGGAGGAAAATAAAAAGACAGGAGAGAGAGAGAGAGAGAGAGAGAGAAAATACAGGCGAAGTGCCGGGGCATTACCGAGAGGTCACTGAGGCGCCACGAAAGCGTCGCCGATGGCTCCACCACCGTCTCTCTCACCGCGGGAGGTTCCCTTCTCGGCGAGTCGCGCCGCGCGCGCGACGGTATGGGGACGCTGCTCGGGGTCGATCCGGAGTGGACGCGACGAGGAGGACACCCAGGCGTCCGATGCGCTCCGACGTCAAAGTGTCACCGCCGGGGGGACGTCACGAGAGCGTCGCCGCCACGGCGACGCCGAGGACCACGGCCGCCGCTCTCACGCTCTCGCTCTCTCCGCTCCGCTCCGCTCTCGGCTCCGTTTCCCGAGCTCCGCCGTTTTCACGCGCGGTCTCCTCCGGGCGGGGAGGACGAGGACGCGGACGCGGCGACGGTCACCACACGCCGAGGGCACTTCGCTCTTCACGTTCGCGCGGAACGGGGACGACCGGACTTTGGCGTAACGTTGCCTCGCGTGGCACGCGCGACACCAGGAGTGGCCATTTTAAAGCCGTGGTTGGCCTCGCTTCGCGTTTCGCCTCCCTTCGAGCTCCCTCGGCTCGGCGGGGACGGCGGCGGCGGTGGCGGCGGCGGCGGCGGGCCACGGTCCGACTGGAGGTGCCTCGTGCGCATGTCGGAGCGGACACAATCGGACACAAGCGCGGCGTCGCGTCCTCGTCTGCCGTCTGGCCCTGGTCCGGGCCGAGGAATGAGAATTCGTGTCTTCTGTCCGAGCTCCTCGATCGCGCTACGCGAGATTTGTTTCCCCATCTCCGCAGGCCTCCGTTTTTGAATCGCGTTACGATTTCTTTTTTTCTTTTGGAATTGTTTGCCTTTTTTCCCGGGGCGAGGTAATAATTTTTCACAATATTTAATAGTTACCTGTAATATTTTACAGGATTTAAAAGATATATGATCAGCACCAAAAATTGTCAAATTGCTTTGTCAATTAAAATGTGATGATAATGTACGTGCTCCGGATTTAGGTTAGAGTCGTGTTTTAAAAGACCGACGATATATAATATATTTGACGCGCAGTTTTACTTGAATTGAAAGTCAAGATTCACATATAAATATTTAATTAAACTGCATCAAGATACAAGATAATTTGACAATGTTGGTGTTTTCTCACGTATGCGAATCTTTAAATTATTTCGCTGTTTTTCTCTTCCCTGCTATACACTCGAAAATATGTTACATTATTTTGGACGCAGGATGTATATATAAGGATTAATTAAAGACAGATCTAGGATTTGAAATTAAAAATTTCTTCTCGTACGTCAATTACGTGTAATATATAAAAATTAAAAAATTAACTTTTAAATAATTTTATTCTAAAGATTGAGGTAAATTTAGAAATATAAATAAATTTAATTTTCTATGTTTACAAAAATTGTGTGTGAACGACGTGCATGCGTGCGCTTTTCTACATTTTTCTCACGCGCGAATATCGATATTATTGGGCAATTTTTCTTCGCAATTTCAATGAAAAAAAAAAAAAAAATAGAAAAGTCACGTGCGCGAGATGTTTATAGTTATTATATTATATAGCGATTCGAATAGCGTCATCTTCCCAGCCGAAATGCACGCTATCCCATTTTCTTTCTTTTCTCTCATCGACCAGGTTTCTCTCTCACTTTCTTCCGTGCGATGAAAGTACACTGCATGATCGCACGTGAAGTGTGTTCGATCTAAATAACGAATCGCGAAACACACACACACACACACATACACACACACATATAGCGACGGGGAAGAGGAAACCGCACGCGCGAGCTGCGCGCGCGCAGTCCGCGATGATTCAATCGTAAAGAGATAATATTCGCAGTGGATATTATGATATTATCTTTTCTCGCGCAGAACCAAAGTTAATCCCATATAGCGTGTGGACTTTCGCATATCTGGCGTCGACAGAGCAAAATGTACTCTCGATGCAATCACGCGTGAGAACGCGGGATTACACGCGAATGATTAATTATCTGTTCTCCTCCGCGTGAGGATATCGATTGATATAATCGTGATTTAAAATACCGCGGTTGCAAGAATTCGAGATATCGTTCTAAATTTAAAAAAATCTTTGAGACTCGAGATAAAGCGAGGTTAAATCTTTCGAGAATTCAAAAATATTACACGACCTAAATCACGTAAATTATAACGTTGAGTACAATTTTGAGCAATTTTCTCCAAGAGAATTGATGATTTGAGAATTAAAAAAAAATTCTATCTTTCGATTCAAGATTCTAAAAGATTTGGAGTATAAATATTTCCCGAATATGGTATCTTCTATACGATTTTGAAATTGTGTATGCCAGTATCTTTTATATCAAATATAATTGATGTAGAAGTTGATTAATATATCATGAGACACTCCTTTTTCTCTCCCCCAAGACTCGTTTCTCTCATCAACTAATGGCGTCGTTAATTAACAGAGATAGTTAGACAAAAATTTGGCAGAAAAATGAAAGATTCTGAAACGTAATTTGCTGAAAATGTGCAAAGATAAGCATGAGGTAGCAGCTAGGAAGCAGCATCTCTGATTTACTTCATCGGTTTCATTCGGCACACGTGGCTTGGTCTTATTCCGTCATCGCGTTATATCAGAGTGAATAGAAATATGTATATATATAGGGAGATGTGTGTCTTGAAAGTTAGAAAGAAAAGCCATTTGCCACGAGAGAATGGATACGGAGGATATCTACATTTATATAAGGACTTCGATTCTGAGAAGCTGTTTCTGCTATTGCGTAACTATATGTCGAGTGCGATACATCTATCTCAAAACACCATATTGTACTCCAAATTTAATCTGTCATAGACATAGTCTATTTTTATTCTAATTCCACAATCTGCGTGTAAAGAAGAATGATAGAAAAATTGCAGCACTAAATACAGAATCAGAAATATCACGAGAATATTTACATATATTAATTAAACTTCTTGTTAATTTCTTATTTAGTTGGACAAATATTATACCTGCTCTCTAAATCCTGAATTCTCTTTTTGATACCATTATATGTATAAATATATGTAAAATATATTCTCGTGAAGATTCAGAATTTTGTACATAATTTTCTAAGTAAAAAATTTAAAATTTTTTAGAATTTCTATTTTGTAACTTTTTAGATCATATCAGAAGATTTTTATATGAATTGGAACTTTTCAGAATTTTTTATACACGTAAATTCTAAAATATTTTAAAATTTTTTAGTCTATAATTCGAAGAAAACTTGTAAACTTTGAAGAAATTTAAAATATTTTTTCCGAAATCTTTGAGTTTAAAATATGAAAAATTTTTAATAATATCATGAATTTCTTTATCAGGGATGTATCATCATTTCTAATTTAAAATGGTAGATCAACAGTATTATTAACAGTATTTTAATTAATAGATATTTGAAGACTGTCGAAGGTACACCCTCGCAGAATGTCTCTGGGAATGCCTTTAGCATATACTCTTTAATTGTTATTCGAATTATTTGCTTTACGAGTTGTCGTAATACACGCCCCCGCAACGGAACGTAATGGCACGCACGAAGCGCAGCGCACCTGTAATTAATAATTGAGGCTAATTAAGCTCGGTAATCGAATATGCTCTCGTAGTGTGTCACGCGTATGTCCTTCGTGAATCAATATCTCCGACTCCGTCGTCTACCGCCGCGCCATGGGCGTCATCATGCAGTCGCGTTTATTAAAACATTGTAGCGTGCGTACATCTTGCAGGCGCTTTACGGAATAATTAATCACGTTGTAATTTATTTGCTCGACTCTCTTGACATATATTATAAGATAAAGTCGCGTAACGGACTCGCGCGGATGCGAGGATCCTACACATAATTAACAGGGCAGGGGATTTTAAGGAAATTTCAAACGCGACGTCTAAACTCGAAGGAATTTTACTACATTCGACGAGTCGCGTGATTTCGCGACTATAGAATGAGATAGAAATTCATGTTTCACCGACATAATTTAAGTGATTTGAAACGAGATCGTCTCATCTTTTTCCGGTTGAATGAGTAACCGTGAAAGTTTTAACCGGCCGCGGCCAATGTACCGGAAAGAATCTTTACGATCCTCGGGACCTATCATCTTATTTATTTTTGATTCCTCGACGTTTAATCGACTGGATCGTTTACGAATATTATACTTATGATTACAATCTGTAAATAAAATGATTATTACAAGCGGCTGCGGAAAAAGCTCTTACACGTCGTTATCCTAGTGTTTTCAGCTTTCTATAGCCGGCTTATTATTTTTATTCGATTCACAACGTGACCTATATATTATACATGTCCATATAGATACAGATATTTATAAATTAACATCCGTTTTCGGTCGAATTTTTATTCATGTATACTTGAAACTTTCTTTTTCCAAGTATATATCTTATAAATATATAAAATACACAACGCAAATGTACAATTGTAACAAATGTAAACACACTACATGAAATGCCACGTAAAAACGGAGATCACTTTATGATGCACCTTGTACATAAGAATGGAATATTTTCTATTATATTATCGCCCTACAAAATAATCTTATCAAATAAATTTGTATATATTGCGTACCGTCTTTAATCAACTGAATATAAAAATACTTTACTTTTCTCCTATTATATAAATAATACCTATAAATAAATAATAAAATAACGCGTGTTTCACATAAATATATAATAAAATTCTAAACTACGCGATAATATAATAGAAAAAGCGCTAAATAATTTCCACGCACACAGTCTTACATATACAATAAATACAAATTGTTTCTATGTGCAATAAAAATTAGTATACAAATATACAATGTGCGTGAAGTCAGACTATATATACAAATACAAGGAACTACATACGCTTTAGCGCTGTACAATAGCATATTTACATCATCGGTATTTACAGGAACAAATTTCATCGTTCCTCGTCGTTGGCGTCGATCGTCTTGTTGATCCAGTGCAAATAATGCTGTATCTTGGTGTACACGTCCGGATAGCCCGGCCTGGCGCAACCGGATCCAAAAGACGTGACGCCGACTAGCTGCCAAGCGCCATCGGTACGACGACACTGCAGAGGTCCTCCGGAGTCACCCTGAGGATTAGGACAAAAAGGTAAGAATCAGTTAATTACATGAATGAGGTTGCTGTGCATTATGTGGTCAAATTTTAATATTATAATTTATTATTAGTATGTTATTGAATTATACGATATTATACGATAACATCTACTTTTTACCGATTAAATAAAAAATCTTATTAAGTTTCCCTGCAATTTTTCGTTGAAATAGGAATTTGCTAAAGTATAAATTTCTCTCTCATTTGCTAATTTAATATAGGTAATATATTAAATTATATATTTAATAAATTTGTGATATTATTGCAGCGTCATTATTTTGATGATGCAACAAGAATCAATTGTTATTAAATAATTCATAGATTCAGCAAAATTATTGTAGAAAACAAAATTAATACTTTTAATAAACTTTTAATAAACTTTTAATACTTTTAATACTTTTAATACTTTTTAATAAACTTACCATATATATAATAAACTTTCATGATCAATTTATTATATAAATTTACTATGTAGGTGTGCCAATAAATATTATTAATACTTCTAATATCTTTCAAAAAGGCAAATAAGCATTAAGTATATAAAAAAAGTCAAATATACATCTGATATATAAAATTAATAATACATATATTATCATCCAGAATTTTTTACTTTAAATGTTTAATATTGTGGATTTTTATATTAAAAAAATACGGGCTTTTACGCACACTTAGAATTCGAAAATTTCAAATCAATTAGTACAGTAGTAATTCTCTCTTCACAAATCCTCGTGAGCTCGCGCGCCGCCGCTCGTGCGATCAATTTTATTATGGGAAAGTGCACGAGCGACGTAATTAACAACAAATCGACGCTTTCAGATAATAAAACGTGTTTGTGAGCGATTCGTTTTACTCTCGGTGTCTGGCGCGTGCATGTATTAACGCGCGTTCGCGCGTTTGTATGAATGGATTATATACAGGGTGAATCAAGTTTCACCGCTCAATGATAAAACGTTCTATATCGTGCGTGGTTTATAAATAAATAAAAATCGGCACTTTCGACAGTCTTTGAGAAAACTGGTTATTGATGGTTATTTTCTATATACATTCCTGGTAAAGAAATTCTCATAACTAATTAGATTTGTAAGAATTTTTTATATACTCAATTTTTATGAAGATTTCTAATAATTTTGAAGTTCTTCAGACTTTATAAGTTTTCTTTGAAAATGACAGAATGAGAAATCTTAGGATATTTCAGAAACTAAATATTCAGACTATAAAAAATTCTTAAAAAGATGTAGACTTTCTCGACACTTCAAAAGTGTTTTAATTTGTATTAAAAAAATCTGAGAAGCTTTTCTAAGTTGTAAAATTACAGAAATTTTGAAAAATTCTGAAATTTACTTAGTAATTCGGAAAAATAATTACATGAAGAGTTCTAAGAAAAAATTTCATATAGCTCTCGAACGAATTAATTTCTAGAAAAATGAGAGAGATTTTTACCACGCAGCTTCCGGAGGAGCCGTCGATCTGACCGGCGCAGAGGTGGCCCTTTCTAATGGGCACCGAGGTACCGTAAGCCTGCAGGCACTCCTCCAAATTCAGAAGCGGGACACTGGCCTCCAAAAGTGCGGTGGAGAGCGAGGGCGAGGGACCGTATCGGCCCCAGCCGGAGGTCACACATTGTGCATGACCGCCGCTGAGCTCCTGCCCGGGCCCGGGTAGGCAGATAGTGCGGACGACCTTGGACAGAGGCGCCGGCCTGGCGAGTTTCAACAAGGCTGTAACAGCGAGAGCTCTATCAAGATCTCTTTCAGGACTCCAGAAGAGAGGCTCGCGAGAGATTTCTCCGGTTTCAGAATTCATTTAGGAGTATATTAAGATAAAATTTTAATTTTATGGGAGTTCTCGATCGGGAATTAAATTGTTAAAATTTTGGGTTGACGAAAACTGGATTTTGTCGAATATTTTTCAGATTATTTATACCGGCATACCTATAGAGATACAAGGATACTCACCTATGTCGTGCACGTAATTATTGAATCTCTCGTGGAGGATCACTTTCTCGACGGGCAGGCGTGCGGATCCGCGTCCTCCTGAGTCCAATTCCCATTCGCCGACCACCGCCGTCCATAGCGCACCGATGGGCAAATTGAACAGTTCGCTGAAGTAAATTTCCACTTGAGAATACGAAGCATAAGGTAAATATACTCGAAAAGAGATTGAATCTGGGGTAGAAATATCCGTTTAAATATCGGCAATGAGTATTTAATAATTTTAGAGTTAATAGGATATAATGAATTTGTAAGATATTGAATTAACGAAAGTTTGATGAGGGGAAAGAAAAGAAAATTGAGAAAAGCTTGCTCGAATAATTTGAAGTTTTAGGGAAATTAAAACGGAATTGATTGAAAAATTCGGCACGTCTTCTTGTGAAATGAAGTATAGCAAAGTAACTTTCTATCTATATACATGTAGATATTCTGTAGAAATATCAAACTCACTTGTGAATGCAGTGCGCGGCGGTGATCACCCACTTGGGGTCGATCAGCACACCGCCGCACCAGTGGCCTATGAAGCCCAGTTTCGGGTGCAACAGCTGAAGGGACACCTGCCAGGGCCACGCGCCCCTCCGGCTGGGCTTGCCGTTGAAGATGCGGCCGGTGGTGGTGGTGGTCGTCGACAACGAGACGCCGCCGTCCCGCGGCTGATGGACCTTCGGCGAGACAATCGATCGCGGCTGCCTCTGTGACGCTGCTGGACATCCGCACTCTGTTATCCGAAGCCGCTTGTGTTTGCTTAATGTTTTCACATTGGTCGCGAGATGTACGAACTTCACGTAGCGTAAAAAAGGTAACGCCGTCAGGGACACTCGGGTAAGATTTAAGAGTACGATGCAATTCGAGCTATACATCAGGAACTTTTAAACGTCTAGGATTTGTGAGTAAATCGGTGGATAAAAGTAACGCACAGGACATAGGATTTTCGTGATTATCTCTGAAATGTATTTTATCATGTGAATGCAATAAAATACGAAATACATTTTAGAGATTTAAATACATGCCAGCTATCCGAAGTTGTAAGGTCTACTGATCTAAAATCCAAAGCTAATCTATATTCCAAAAGGAAGATTTCAAATCAAAATATACAGGATGTATAATTTTTTCAAGTGTCGCAGATTCAAAATTCGACGAAACTAAAATTTTATTAAATTTCATTTAAAATTTGAAATATATGTATAAGGAACAGTAAAGTGGTGACAATACAAAATCAATTTAGAAATCAAGAAAAAACTGTAAATTAAAAAAAATTACATATTCTTAAAAGATTATGATGACAATTCTAATTTTAAAAGAAAGAAAAAATATTTAACGGAAAAATCTTATAAAGATAAGAAATTTACGCCAAGCACATTTTTATATAACAAATATTTAACAATATATACGCATCATTAAGTAAAGAATTAGCTGCTCAAAAATAGATATAAAATTTGTCTAATTAGTCAAGTACTACTGAGAAAAAGCTAAATTTAAAAAACGACACTTTTAAAGATATTAAATTTAAATAAAATATTAATTTTATTATATATTTCCTTATGACTATATTACACTGAAGAAAAGAAACATTCCTGGTAAAAGATTGCAAGGAAAATTACAATGTCTCGAGGAGTTACTTACTAAAATGATCCTCTCGGATAATTCTTATCATGGCACACTGTGCCTCCGCTAGAACGACCACCAGCAGAACAAGCAAATCACTGCGAAAACGATACATCACCAGCGAAATCGAGAATATCCGCGCTGGATCACCACACCGATCACTATGATCTATGAATCCGCATAGCCTGACTGGCTTCGGCGACGCCAATCGATCCTCGAGTAGGATTAGCGCGACGCGAAGAGCGGATCCTTCGGTACGAAGCGATCTCGAAGAAAGTGATCGTTGAATAGCGCGGGAGAGGGGAAAAGCGAGTGATGTGCGGTCTAGCAGATGCTGAGGAACTACACGAGGCGCGTTTAACATCATAATTTATGGAATGGAATCTCGACACGAATTTTAATTATATACAGTGACGATTCTTCAATCTTAAAAACGTCACGTTTAAAATAAATATGGAAAAGGTCGATAAGTCTCGAGTTTAAAAAAATTTAGACGTTTAAAGAATAAACTATGATTGATATCTTTGTTAATAACTCTGGAAATTTATTTTTAATTATATGTCAAATTCGAGTCTTTACACAAACTTCAAAATTCACATGTTTGAAACAGCGCGCTAGACTTTGAATCTCTGAAAGATTGAAATTTATTGAAAGTGCACCTGGAAGTTGTAATTGTTAATAATGTAATTCTTGGACATTCAAAATCTGGCATTTAATGAAATTTTTCAATCTCCAGAACACCATAAATTTTTGAGATTTTTGAAATTAATTTTTCCGTGTCAATTTTCTCGAAAACTTGGCATTACGATGAAAATAAACGGAGAAATGATTTTCCTTTCATTTCGAGAGAACTCCGAATGGAAGTCGACCGAAAGAAATCCTAGTAATCCGTTGAGAGCCGCGGTAAGAAAAAAAATTAGCGAAGCGAATCGATTAAAAAGGAAGAAGGTGAGAAACTTTCTCTCACTACAAGACAAAGCTTTCGCAGGATCATTCGAATTCGGAGGACTTTCTTACTTAGTAAAAAAAAATTTCGTCACCGGTGCACGGATCGAGAATTAGGTTCACGTGGTGAGCAGTTTATAAGCACAATTGTTAATTAGCGTTCAGCTCGAGGAAAGAAACCGAGGGAACCAAGGCGCAATTCAAGAGTCTTTCTCTCTCCTTCTCTTTTTCTCTTTCTCTCTCGTTCACACACTCAAACGAGGCGACAACTTTCGAGAGCGAATCAGCTCTACTCGTACGAGCTGAAGAGAAACGCGGTCGATATAATGATATAATCGCTAAGACGATAATCCACTGTTCTGGTTTGCGTTGTTACTCGATTGCAGGATATACCGCGATTTACAGGGAATCTATAAACATGTAACTGCATGGAAATTTCTAATAATGTTGAAATTATTATGTTCTCTAAAGACATTCGGTTTTGCACAGGGATCTAATAAACAGACGGATTAATCATCAATTATGGAAGCTATCAGAATAAAGTGCACATTTTTTCAGGAGTACAAGTGCAGGACAACATTTTTTCTTTAACATTTGCAGGAATATATATTGTCGGAAGATCTTTTTAATTGTATATCAGTCGTTGATTCTTTCTTCTCTCTCTCGTGTACATCAACTTGAGATAATATAATGAGGTATTCGATATAGATATTCAAAACTTGAATGAATCATAAAAAATGATCCATTCAATTTTTGAATATCTGGTGATCGTGTAAATATCTCATTAATAATTATCTCAAGTTGATTTACACCAAAGAGAGGAGAAAGAATCAACGATATATATACAATTAAAAATTTATACAATTCAAAAATTGGATGGGTTATTTTTATTATCATCCTGATAATAAAAATTTTTCAGAATACTAATAAAAATGACCGATCCAATTTTTGCAAAATATCTGTCGAGCAAGCAATTAATTAGTCTCTAGGTGATGTATACGAATCAATGGTAGATAACAGAGATCTTTCTTTAACATTCCTCTGGAAGCTTTCTTAAAGTAACACGCTATATTAGAAGCGAACAGAACATGTATATGTACGTTGGCGCGAATATATCTCTCGCCTTGCGCCGCGAAATGATGAGAAGAGAATAATGAGAAAGTGAAACCGCATTTGGAATTTTTTTAGAAAGATATAAAAAGAAAAGAAGATATGTCCTCGTTATTTTCGACCTTATATTATATTTATTACTATGCGTCGGGAAAAATATCAATTAAATCGCAAAGAGAAAAAATTAATTCTTATTTACGTATTAATTATTATATATCATAGTTTTTAAAAATACCGAATTGAATATAACAGTAGAGAAAATAGGAAGAAATTAGGTACAGATAATGGCAATAAATTTAAATCTCAATGGTATTTAAAATGAAATAAAAAATCTAATCAAATAAAAGTATCAACAATGAATATTATAGAAATTAGTTTTCTTGAGATTCTCGATCGAATGGATCGTTTTAGCTCCATTTTTTTTTACGCCAATGTGAAAAATGTACACTAAACCATTTTTTTTGACAGAAATGATGTTCTTAATTTTTCGAAGTATTTGCAGTGCAAGAATTCATAATAATTTCTGTCAGAAGGCGACGCGTCCGATTGGAGGAAACCAATTCCAGTGGCAAGTCGCCAATGATGTCTTCTTGTCCATTGTTCAAATATGGCGGCTTTACTTCAAATATCGCTGCGGAGGCTGCAGAGTGCAGCGCACGAGCCGGCCGAAGAGGTTATGAGCCGGCATTGCCAGTGCTTGCGTTGCCGAGGATGGTGGGATTTACGAATTTTAGGTTACTGAGACGTCGCAGATCGGTGTTCTCGACGTGTAAAGATCTGTGCGAGAATGGAAATGTGTGTTACGTCAAATTCAGCAGTGCGAGTCACGGGAACGCCGGCACGGAGAGTGTCACGTTGTCCGATGGGTGAGTGTCACGCTTATCTTCTTTCTTAACCTCAAATCGGATGTGATAGAATTGTAGCGGATACCTTGCGAATTTCGTTGAAACGAGGTGTTTGCATGTATTTCGAGTTTCGCAAAATGTCTATATGAAGAAGAATCTTTATTACTTTTACCTTTTACAGAAGCCATAGAAGGGACTTGGTTTACAATTTACCTATCCACACTCTTTCATCCATTCTCTTCTATTTTGGCCTTTTAAATCTAAATCATTCACCTACCAAACTCATCATCGTGCTTATACTAGCCTTCCTATTTCTATCCTAATTTGTTCTATATTTTCAGAATTTCCTACCTTAGCCAACTGAGCTCTTGTCCCCTCCAGCGTTCCTTAGCCAAGGAAGGGACTTCGAACTCCTTCCTATCCGTTTATCTCCTCACTATTCTATTTTATCTTAAACACCTTCTGTACCTACTCTGTTACATTTCACTTTTACATTCACATTTCTCAATTTTCATTCCCATACCTTACAGCAAAATGTCTATATGTTCTCGAACAAATTATATATAGTTTACGTAAAAAAAATTACAAGGTAAAAATATATACAGCCCCAGTCATACAGACACTTTATTTTAATTATTTTACATCTTTATATTTTAATTATTTTGTAATGAGTTTCTCTTTTCTGTTGCTTTACTCTTGATAGAAAAATTCCTTTACATCGATCTTCTCTGAAAAATTAAAGTGAGCAAACGTGGATTGCAAGTTTCGAATTATTAATATCCCACATCTTTGAAATTAGGTTTTAAACAGTTTCAAATTAACGTTGCAAAAACTATGCTTATCTGAAATTAACTGAGAAATGTAATTTCGTTATTTATAGTTTCTGAAGTTTATTTACCTTTCAAAGCTCTCCTGGTTCTCAATTCGTTACTTATTACCTGAAATTTGAATGGCTTAAAAAATTGTGAGAAAGAAAATTAACTGTTCAACTGATTTTTATATCCCCGACTAATTGATATGCTTTCACATGTCCAGCAAGCGTCTGGAGTTCTCCACGGGCAAATACGCACGTTTCGCCGACGGCTGCGCGGTCGCGTCTCTGGGAGACACCTCCGTCATGGTCACCGCGGTCTGCCAGCGACAGTCGTCCACCGCTCCTTCGTTCCTACCCCTCGTCGTGGACTATCGGCAGAAGGCGGCGGCGGCCGGTCGCATACCGACCAACTTCCTGCGAAGGGAGCTCGGGCCGAGCGAGCGTGAGATTCTCACGAGCAGGGTCATCGATCGATCCGTGAGGCCACTGTTTCCGGAGGGGTTCAACCTCAGCACTCAGATAATGTGCAACATGCTGGCCATCGACGGCTCGAACGACCCGGACGTGATCGCGATCAACGGCGCCTCCGCGGCGCTCAGCGTCTCCGACATCCCGTGGAACGGCCCCGTGGGCGCCGTCAGACTCGGGATGATCGACAACGAGATAATAATCAACCCCACCAGACGTCAGATTCAGGACAGCGCGTTGAACCTCGTCATCACCGCGGCCAAGCAGAATCGGGTCGTCATGTTGGAGGGCTCGGCCAACGAGATACTGGAGGACCAGTTGAGGAAGGCGATAAAAGTCGGGACGAAAGAGTGCCAGGCCATTGTGGCGGCGATAACGAATTTGCAGAAGACGTGCGGTAAAACGAAGAGAGAAGTCGAGACCGCGGAGCAGCAGCCGGACGACAGTCTGACGGGCTCCGTGAGGGAGCTCTCGGAGGCGAGACTGCGGGACGTATTTTCAAATTATACGCACGACAAGATTTCGCGAGATAACGCAGTTAACGAGCTTAGAAGTAGCGTTATTGAAACGTTGCGAAACGACAATGCGGACTTGGATGTTAAATCGGTGGAAAAGATCTTTAGAAAGATCGTCAAAGATGTGTTCAGGACGTCGATTTTAGAGGGGGATGTCAGGTATTTTTTTTTCTTACATCATATTTTCTTATATACGTGACATTTATATTGTCGATCTTCAAATGATGATTCATGACGTCAAGACATGACGATTTGCAGATGCGATGGTCGTCCGTTGAATGGTCTGCGCGACATATCGTGTCAGGTAGATCTCTTTAATCCTCTTCATGGTTCAGCTGTATTTCAAAGGGGCCAGACCCAGGTCATGTGCACCGTGACTTTGGACTCTTTGGAAAGTGCGCTTAAAATGGACACCGTTTCAATGCTAATTAGGTATATTAATAATAAATTAATGGTACATTAATGGCAAAACAATTAAACTTTGATATTATTATTTTTGTTTATTTTGTTTTATAATATTTTGTCACAATACAGCGCGAGATTTTATTGTTCCAAAGGAGATTTTAGATTCTAAAGATATACAATTAAAAATTAGAAAATAATTTCTGCAAGGAAAATTAGTACGATCTAATCAAAGATATTGACACGCATAAATATCTGTGCAGTACAATATTCACCATAGTTTATAGATACAATTCACAATTTACTATTTTCGATCTCTTGGATCCTTTTTTTATTTTTGTCAAATGTCGATTATTTGATTATCCGATTGAATTTGTCTTATTTAATCTTATTAATGTATAATAAATATTTGAAATGTATTTTTTGTTGCAGTGGCACGAAGGAGAAGAACTTCTTTCTCCATTACGAATTTCCACCTTACGCGACTAATGAAACGGGATCCGCGAGTCGAGCCGGTCGCCGAGAGTTGGGACATGGCGCTTTGGCGGAGAAAGCCCTGCGGCCGGTTCTTCCAAAGGATTATCCCTTCACTGTAAGACTGACTAGTGAAGTCCTAGAATCGAACGGTGAGGCAATTCTAAAGTGATCTAAATCTGGTTCAGTAAACGCGCTTATGTAGCCGCGATGTATGACACGCACCAGAAATTTTATAAATTAAAGTTGTGTACCTTGTGTTCTACGAAAAAGGTTCCTCCTCAATGGCCACCGTCTGCGGTGGAAGTTTGGCACTGCTCGACGCAGGTATACCAATATCTTCGGCGGCAGCGGGTGTGGCTATCGGTCTTGTGACTAAATATGACGCCAGCAGCACGAATATTGAGGAGTACAAAATATTGACCGACATATTGGTACGTATTTACATAGCCCTTACACAGTTAATTAATTCGGTCTTGCCCACGCACCACTCACAACTCTGCATTTCGAACACCTTTTGAGGGAAAATAATTTTAAGAAAAAAAATATATCAGAAGGTTGCTTGTTTTCTAACATAAACTACGGGGAAAATTAATTTTACGTTGGTTCTTGTTTAAAATTATCCCCTGTTTTACCTTTCAGACAGAATAAATGAAGATCAGTTTGAACACAAATTTAAAGGTTTTAAAAATTATGAAATTCGAGATCAGAATGATTAAAATTGATCGTAAATTGTGAAATCTTAACGTATGAGCTGTGTTATACAAAAAATTAGTATACGCGTTCGCGAAGTGGAGCGAAAATCTTAATCAGAAATATTAATTTCCTACGGTACCAATACTAAATATTTCGGAAAGCATGCTATTATAGAAAAGTTTTATGCAAAAGTTGTATGATGTGAAGTGATTTATTAAGTGAATTTATTAAGTGAATATCAATTTGCTCTTGGATGGCATCGTCAAGATCGTGTAAAGATTACTTTGAATTTTTCAAATGAGAATCTATTTTTCGTTGCATATTCGGATAGTTCAAACCTGGGAGCACAGACTGTTGATTCCTTCAGAACAAATTTATCCGGAATTATTGTTGAAGTTAAGCCATTGCTGAAATTAAGCGTCAGTAGTCAAGTCAGCAATTTTGATTGACAAGAACTTTTGATCGCAGGGAATTGAGGATTACTTCGGGGATATGGATTTCAAAATAGCAGGCACCAAGCGAGGATTCACCGCGTTGCAGGCTGATATAAAGATACCAGGAGTGCCATTAAAAATCGTAATGGAGTGTCTACAGCAAGCAACGAGGGCTAAATTAGAGATAATTAAGATTATGAATCAAGTGATACGAGCACCGCGATCACCTAGGAAAGACAAAATGCCAGTGGTCGATAACTTGGAAGTTCCTATTCATCAGAGAGGAAAGTTTCTCGGGATCGGTGGGATGAATCTGAAGAAGATATTTCTGGAAACCGGAGTGCACGTAAGTTTTTTATTATGAATCTGAAGAGTGAAAAATCGATGACCTGATATTATTAAATTCAAAACGTTATTGCACAACTCGAGGTACATCAGCTCTTTATTTTTATGTCGCTCAGATATATCCGCACGACGAAAAGACCTACTCGATATTTGCGCCGAACGAAGACGCCATGACTGAGGCCAAGGAAATGATAGAGGCCATTTTGAAGAAGGATCGCGAGCCGACCTTGGAGTTCGGTGCGATTTATACTGCGAGGATAGTGGAGATTCGGGAAACCGGAGTCATGGTGACATTATATTCCAACATGATACCGGCGTTATTACCCATCTCCCAATTAGATCAGCGTAGGATCCTTCACCCGAGCGCGCTGGGATTTGAGGTCGGTCACGAGATACAGGTCAAATATTTCGGACGCGATCCAGTGTCCGGACAGATGAGGATATCGCGAAAGGTGCTGCAAACACCGACCTCGATTCCGAAAACTTTGCATCGTGACGACGCAGGGAAAACGTGATGTCTGTAATGTATAGAATCGAGAAAGTTTATACCAATGCGTTTACGACACACATATCACCTATATACGTATGTGTGTGTGAAAAAATGCTCTGTACATTTTTTCCTCCTGTCATCATGTTAAAAAGGAATTTTTTAAAATATGCGATAGATCCTTTCTTGTATCTACTTGACTTGTATTTTTGTACAATATCGTTATTAAGAAATATAAATAAGAAATGTGAAAGGTAAGCAACAATGTGTTTTATCTGTTCCGCTTTCAGGTATATTATCGTCTGTACAAATTAATCGAAGATTTAATGGAGTTTACAATTACAAATGTAGATTGCGAAGCATTTCTTAAATTACTTTGTCAACAAAAAGTTGTATAATTGACGAGGGACAAAAATATACGATTTCTGAATTTTCAGACGATGATTTCCTCACGAAGACAAAATTGTAAATAATGATGTTCTATTCTACATTATTGGATATTATTTTTTCATTTGTAATTATTATTGTTTAATAATATTAAGTGAAAGCACAAATCAAGTGCGGAAGTTGTGCAACCAATTGAAAATAGAACAGACTGATTTAGTTTATCGTTTACGCTATCTTTTCCTAGAAATAGATAAACTAAAATAGCATAAAAGGATATCAGGATGATAAGTTATTATCAAATTGTCACATACAAAATAAGAATTACATTAAAACTAAATTATTAGAATTAGAAAGACTTAGTGAAAATTATTTATTCAATTCTAAGTATTCGTTTTTTTTTTAAATAAAAGATTAATTAAGTTGAATTTTATTATTTGTTAAATTTCTATTGTTTCTGTTCTCTTTTCTCTTTTAATTCTAAATAATATTTTTAGAGAGAGAGAGAGAGAAAGATTAAATTAAATTAAAAATTAAGCAATAGATTTTATTTCTTAAAAAAGCAGTACTTTTTTATTTATTTAATAATTTTTCAAAAATGCACGATTATTATAACACGATTTTGGTTAATTACGTGAATACAGTCCTTTTCTTTAAAAGTATGACAAATGAATAACTTGACAATCCGTGTTTCAATCTACATCATACTTTATTAAAATATTTTTCGTGATTGATCATGTTGAATACGGCGGCACGTTTATTTTATCGCTACGTATGCCAGCGCACCTCTACGTTTACGCTTGGTGTTGTGATTAGTGCGATGTTCTTTGAGAGGGCATACGATCACGTTTGCGACCACATATTCGAAACTGTGAATGAAGGGGTATGATAAATATTAAAGTGCATATATATTAAATATACTAAAAATATAAATAAATATTCTAGGCTTTTTTGAATTATTTATATGTGTATAGGATTTTTCAAGAAATTATCAGTTATCAAAAGTCATTAATGAAATTAATTTAACTTAATGTTTACAGAGGCTTTGGAAGCATATAAAACATCGATATGAAAATCCAGTTAGGAAAACTCAATATACACACGACGATCAACCAAAGCCTGCCTAGTAATAAAGAAAATCGTTATAGGAATGCTTGATGCAGGTACAGGGGATATATTTTATATTATTGAAAATTTTTAAGATTTGTTGAGTATACGCATATTAATCATATTTATTATTAACTGTACACTGTATTTTACAACAGAAACGGATGACTTTATTTCATCACTGACAATAATTACAAGAACTCAGATAATGGTACGAGTACAATCGTTCGTATTAAACCAGAGACAAAAGTTTTGATTGTCGTTAATATTTCTCTTTTAATTATTACGAACGTATTTTCTTAATTACATAAACGCGATTCTATAAATAATAGTATAATAAATTACGATAATCAATTAAAAATATCTTAAATGTATAAATAAAGAATACTTTAATTAATACAAAAACGTTAATAATTCTAAACTGTGGTTCCATTATTTTAACATATATTAAAATATAATAATACAGTTAATATAATATTTGGATATAATAATTGGATTTATTTATATTGGTAATTATAATAATAAATAAATCGTAATAATAAAAAATGTAATTTGATTGAAGGTTTCGTTTATTTTATGCCATGGTCGGATTGGACATAGACATTTTCTATATCCTAAAATTTTTTGTTTCAACTCTTTCTATATACATATATAGAATAAATATGCGTTATGATTTCTAGCTGTCTTTCATTTGCTTTCTCACTTTACGTATTCATGTGACCGTGTGAGAGCAGCGGCGTAACGGAAGATGTAAGAGGAGAATCTTGGTTTGCAGAAAAAGAACTAGAGTGAAAAAAATGTATAATATAGAATTTTTACTTTAGAAGAAATTGATTACATGTATAATTTCGAGAAACTTTTATCGAAGGTGTTTATAAGATTTAAGCTATATTTGGTGAGCAATTGATTTGTTCGTTAACTGATAATTCTTTATAGTTGCAATATTTTTGTGACTATCGTAATATACAATTTCTCCGATTTTATTAAATATAAATTTTTTATTATAGTTTTTGTTATACTACACATTTCGTGTGCTTATACACACATAGAAAAAAATTTCTATTTATTTGATAAATTAAATGCGTCTGTTAGATATCCAAATATGTCACTTTCGGTGAACTTTATGCTTCCGGATGATAAAACCGTGAGGAAATGCTTTTTTTAATAATGACGTGATATAGTACCTATAAATATACAAGCTGCAAGTTTCGAAGGCGCACTGTTTGCAAGAATCATCAGTGATCAGCATCCATCAGTGAGAGATTAATAGGTCCAAATAATTAGAAGAATTATTATTTTGTAAAACAATCATCGATTTCAACCAAGGTATGCTGGCTATGTCTATTATTTTTAAAAAGTTTCTATGTAAATTTTATACATTTGTGGAATTAAAAGATATAATTTAATATTCTTTATATATTTTGTTATTATATATTAATTGTATCGTGCAGTTTTTATACACTTGGAAAATATTTGTGTATATGGCTCTTTTCATTTCTATTTAATTGTTATTTTATTTAATACGCTGATATTTTATTCATTTTTTAATTTTCTATTTTTTTTGACAAATTTATACTGTATATATTTTTTAAAACTATAACAATTCAAGAGCAGTAACCGTATTATTATGTTACAAAATAATTTCGTTCTAGTTTATTTATGCCTCTTCGGCATGTTTATTGGACAATTATTCTTATGTTACATTTTTTATTATTTTTACAGATGAAATCTATATTTCTGCTTGTATTAATGCTGACAATAGCATCTGGTGATAATAATTATCAACAAAATTTTAAACATATCTCAATATATGCAAAAGAACATGAAGAAAAACACGACATAAGCGTTACTAATCAAAAAGAAAACAAATGTGATTCTGTTGAATTTCTTAACTTGGCCAATATGAATTTACAAATTGTCAAGAACGACATTATTCGTAGTGACACAATACGGCATGTATCACTGCATAACAACTTCTTGAAGAAGATACCCCACAATATTTTGGATCACGTACCATATTTATCTTGTTTCAACTTGTCGCGTAATAGCATCAATCTGTACAAGGATAATCAAATCCGACATCATTATCTTCGAATATTAGATTTAAGTTATCAAGAGATGTCCGCAGACGTCAACAGCATATCGGAAGTGGAAACTTTCGAGGAAGAAGATATATATAAATATAAATACATAATTTTTAACAGCAGTAAAATGAGTTTACCGAATCTGGAATATCTGGATTTAAGTGGAAATGAAATATCCACTTTTTTATGGGATTTTAATGTATCTTTCCCGAAGTTAACGCGTTTAGATTTAATTAACATCAAAGCCGACGCAATGGATCCGTATTTTTTCGATAAAATTCCGACATCATTACGCGTTCTCCATTTGGAGAATAATTATTTCCATAATTTGAGTTTACAAAACACGGGGGAAATTACCGCTTTACATTTGGATGGAAATCCTCTCGGAAAACTCGATATAAGTTCTACGAAATTGCAACTGTTAGGTTTATCCAATTGCACTCATCTAAATTCAGGAGTTTTCAATACTCCATATTTAAAGTACCTGGATTTATCAAGGAACAATTTCGATAATGCGTTTAACGTTCGTTTTGACGTCATTCAATCATTACGAGTGCTTTTATTAGATTATAATGAATTTTCATACGTTCCTGTTCTGGGTAATTTGCAGTGGCTGAATGAATTGTCGTTGCGTTACAATACGATTAGATACATTAAACCAAACAGCTTTAAGAATTTAAAATCCTTGATAAAGCTGTCAATTAAAGGAAATAGAATAGACCGTATTGAACAGGATAGCTTTTCAAATTTGGAGAAACTGGAATATCTGGATTTGTCGGAAAATCAATTGAGTCATTTATCCACAGATTGGGCATTGCCGTTAATAAAACTTGAAAGTTTAAATGTTAATTCGAATTACTTTGCAGGCATTACTGATATGGGAATATATTCCATACATTCGCTAAAACATTTACTTGTAAAAAATAATAGTTTTACTAAAATAACGACGCTCGAAATAGAGCCGTTACCAGATTACATAACTATATATTTAGCTTAAGATAATTCAGTTCATAATTTTCGACAATATGATTTACTACTATTACGACTATTATTATTTTATTATTATTATATTTTGACTGTTAATAACTTTAATCGGATTAATAGTCAAAATATATAATAATCTAATAACTCGGTATTTTCGAGTCTAGTGGACCTGGACACTTTTTTCAATTACGTGTCAAATCCAGATAGCGTTGTGAAAAATTGTTTACAACAAATGTTTTTCACAACTTTACATAATTTTAAATTAATTTTATTCCTCGGATTTTTACTTCCAAAATGAAAAGAAGGAATTGCTCGATTGCGTTAATTTTAAACAGAGATCCATTAATTTAAAGTTTTGCCGGACTCGCGATTATCAATTAAGAAAATTTCGAATCGAATATCGATTAAGCGGTACATATGTTTAGCATATGTAATATTTATTATTTTACGTATATAAGTCTCTAAATTTTATATGTTTATCATGTAGGGCGCATTAAAAATAAATCATTTAGTCGCAAGTTTTATAGTTATAATTTCGATTATTTTTCTAAATACATTGGAAACTTATTTTAATAACAGTTATATTACACATTTGTAACTTTATTTTACATAACGTAAAAATACAAATTATTGTATCTGACTGTCTGCTTTATTTGAAATAATAATTTATGTTAAACGATGTAACGGGATATATAATAAGAAAACCTCTGCATTAGCTGTCAGTTGACACTTATCGCGCTATACGACTTCGCTATCTGCTGAGTATGCTGCTGAATTTCTCACTAAAAAAAGAACGGACTTTGATTTCAGCAGAAGCCATTCTGATTGCTAAAAAAAAAAAATACATACAAACATTCATTGAATTTTTAATTTTATTCATTTAAAATTAAAGTCTAGAATTAAATATCCAGATAAAAAAAAGTTCAGAATTCACATACAAAGTAAAAATAACACGAATTAGTTACTGTTATAAAATATGCCCAATCCTTCAGACATCTTAATTAAGCTTGACCGAATTATTGAAATGTTAAAAACTACTTTTTGAATCTGCGTTTCTCAGAACTTTTTTCTTGCTAAGCGCTAGATGGTTCAGATTATTTATCTCATTGGACGTTGATGATAAACAGTATGATAATTGTGTAAGACTAAACCGTAAGAATGCGTGAAGTTCATGGGAAGTCATCCCTCGTGGCATAAGATACGTTTTAATCGCACGTGCTCAGCAAAGTAGACGATAATCTTGAACCCGCATATAAAGGTATGGATATTGTATAAATTTTATCACTTTCGACATTTACATTCTTCTATCTACTTCTTATATTTTTATACATGTAATTATATTATAAATATATAGAATTTTTTATGATAGACTGAACATTTTAATACGTTTTTCTATTGTAATACATAAAATGAAATGCATAGACATAAAAAAATATAGAGAAGTAGAAAATATAAAAAATAAAGAAATAAGATTTTAAAAGAAAATTCATATTCTTAAAAAGAAATGTTTGTATATGTATATTTATTAGTACATTAAAATCAAAGCAAGTATGACTGTTAATTTTAGAATCCTTCATATATTAAAGATTTTGTTGTTGATTATTAAAATATTTATAATATACGTTGGAGATTATAACATTTAACTTCTTTTTTGCGTTTATGCGCACAAATGTGCAGTTATATATTTATTATGCTATATAATTAAATAAAAAAGAAATATATTTCTTATTTTAGAGTCAAGTACAATAACTCATGATTTTCTTTATAAATCAAAAGTATTATTTTACAGCCACAGTAAATTGACATTTTTAACTTTGTGAAGAGACATTAAATTAATTAAATTAAATCCTGGAAAGGATGTAAACATTAGCAGCTTAATATTATAATATGATAATATATTATGATGATGATAATATATGATAATGATAATATATTATATTAAATATGATAAAATATAATTCCTCGCATTCTTTACTTGATACTGATTTAATTCAGTGAATTTAATATAATATGGACGCATTATTTTCGATTAGGTACGGTGCATTATGTAGACGGCACTGCTATTAGCGCGAAGGGAGATCCCCTAAAGACGATCCACAGTATATAAGAAGATAAGTTTGCCCGCTCGCGACAAAAGGTGTTTAGACCGCTTGAGTGAATTAATCCGCGAGTGAGAGAAGTATTTAAGAAGCGCTTAACGACTTTGAGAAAAAATAATATTAACCACACAATTAATATCAACGGTAAGTATCCCACAAATCACTCAAATTTATTCTGAAATTATCATTACTTTCACATAACTAATTAAGAGCATATAAATAATCTTTTTATAATACTTTTGTAATATTTTAATATCTATGTGATATTTTTTGACTATTTAATATAAATATATTTAAATAATTCTTGATAAAGTAATTCTTTACTATAATATATAAACATATTCAAATAATAATTTTTTAAATATAAATATCTTATATTATTTGAATAAAAAATTGTATTCAGAATTTTTAAATGTTTTATTTATTTTAGAAGAATGGTACATAGAATACCTCGCAAAAGATTAAAATAAAAATAACACAAGAAAATTTTTTGCAAGTAACACTGTTTAGTTTCATTATTTTTTTAATTTAATGAGTGTTATAAATTTACAAAGTTTTGAGAGAACCATCTTTTTATACATATATCAATTTAATATCTATAAATTTGATAATAACTAAGCCATTTTATATATAGTCCGTAATTTTAATTTAATTTACTAATTTTATCAGTTATTTTCTTAAGTAACTTTTATTTATTTTTGAAGTTTTTATCATTACATTGATTTATCATTACTTGTTCTTATTTTATATTAAGTTATTATTAATAAACTAATTTTATTATTATTCTATAATAATATATTAAATTAGTTGTGCTTTTTACTCTTATTTTTATGTATTAATTTGTCTGCTTTTTCTTTCTTTTAGATGGCGTTCGATCACAAATTCATCATTTGCTTCGTTGTCACCATTGTGTATCTAGCAAAAACCGAACGTATTGGACATAATTTTCCCCCTTACGATTTCAGGGGAAATTGGGGAATATATAAATCTTCGTCAACTCTTTCTCCATACATTCAAAACACACCTCCTTCCATACATCACCACCAAAATACACCTTCCATACATCACCATCAAAATACACCACCAGTACCACCGCCAAGTGTTGAAGTAAAGTGCATTCATGATCATTACGTTGTCTTTAGTTTCTCTAACGTTGGTCTTCAAAAAATCGGTCGAGATTTTATCGATAGCAATGACATTATTATCCTCAGTATCGATAACAATAACATAAGCGATATCTCACCATTCGCCTTCCGCAAGATGCGGAATTTGGAGTATCTGGATCTTTCCGGAAATAGAATTCCAAAAGAGAAGCTATTGTCGTTGGCAAGAAGTACCAATCTGCAGACATTGATTATCGACAACAATAGAGATTCCCATGAGCCCACTACAGAAACCCTGAAGGAGTATGAGGTTTTTCCGAATTTGAAACATCTGCGTCTATGCAACAGTCAATTACGAAATTTTCAAGTGCACTTTTATCTGGCAACACCTATTCTAACTCATTTACATCTGAGCAATAACAGCATCGATTCCAGTGAAGCTGTTTTCGACAATATTCCGGCAACGTTGACTCATCTTCATATAAACAAAAATTTTATTGATCGGGTCAAACAAGGCAAACTTAGGTATTAATATTATATTATGTATTATATTATATATGTATATATAATATCAAACTTATTAAATTGTTTTTTGTCTAATTAATATTTTTTTTGTTTGTAAAAAAATTTAAGAAATTGTATTTTAAATGGACAGCAACATTTCTGTTATTTCTGCATTTCTGTTGTTCTATTATGAGTAATATTAATACTGTTTCTGTTTTTATCGATATTAATATCTTTTATTATTATTGTTATTCGATATTGTTGTTAGATAAATAATACTAATATTATTTTTGTTATTTTTACAACTATCACTATCATTTTAGTTATTGATTTTATGATATATGGTTACTTTTGTCATTGCTGTTACCTATTCATTTTAATTTAATTCGTCTTAATTATTTTATTACTATTGCTATTAATATAATTATTGTTGACGCTATTTATTTCTTTTTCTTGATTTTGACCATTAATTTTTTAGGCACCTGCAAGAACTCATCATGGACGACAACTTAATTACCCAAGTATGCTTTGAGGAATGCAAAGACGAATCCATATCGTTGAAAGACGCTTTCGAAATGCAGAATCTGTCTTTATCCAGGAATCTGATCTCAGAGATATCACTCGACGCCTTCAGTGACACGACTCGCCTCCTGATGTTAGATCTATCAGGCAATAAGATCGCCGATGTGGCCAAGGGCACGTTTAATAATACTAGAATGATACGTAATCTCTCTCTGGCGGATAACATCCTTGTTACTGTACCGGATGTTTGCCCGATGTTATACCTGAATCACCTGGATCTGTCTGGAAATCGTATCAGCGCAGTACACTCCGACGCTTTCTGCAACTTCCTGAGGAATCTCGAGTATTTATATCTGTCGAACAATGTTATAACCACCATTGAAACCCGAGCTTTCCGTAACCTGCTGAGCCTAAAGTATTTGGACCTCTCCGGAAATCGCCTCAGGCAGCTTCCGGCGCATTGGTCTTCGTGGTACATCCAAGAGCTGCATCTCGAACGAAATAACTTCACCGAGCTGGACCACTTATCGTTGATGAACATTAAGGAGCTAAAGAATATTTATCTTGATGAAAATCCCATGCCAGCATTGAAGGCAGAATCTTTCCACTCACTTCCGGGACATTTAAGAGTACATTTAAGGAATATGCGTGTTGAAAATGAATGCGCACAGTGTCTATGCGATAATGATGAAGACGACGATGATGAAAAAAATGGGGAAGATGAGGATAATGATAACGCTATTTACTAAATGAGGGTAATGATTTTTTTTGCCATATAGATGTACTGCACAAATAATCAAATTTCAGTATCACATGATACTTATTTAGTTTTATAAATAAAGATAAAATAATAATCATTGTCGCCAGAGTTGGGAAGTAACGCGTTACCATTTTTTTTTTGATTATTTTTTTTTTCAGTAACGATCGTTACTTTTTTCTATCTGTAACGGTAATGATAACATCGTTACATTTTTACAGTAATGGTAAGGAATTTGCCGTTACTTTTATCGTTACTTTTTTATACTTTCATTATTTTATTTTATAATAAATTTTTAATTTATTTTTTTAAATATTTTGAAATTCTCTATATCTCTTATTAAGCTATACATTTCGATAGTCACTACTAATATTGAAAATCTATAATTCACATTACGTATATATTATTTCAATAGTGAATATTCATTATATTTACTAGAGAATATTTGGAATGCACTTTTAATAATGATATTATTGTTTGAAAATAATTAATTTAATTTAACTTTCTATAAAAATAATATAAAGAAAAATTTGCTTTATATTATAGACTAATTTAGAAAGTTTCAATATTTCAATATTTTAATATTTTTTACATTTAATAATAATTATTATATCAAATACTATGAATTTAAAATATAATTAAACTATTTTAAAATAACAAAAAAGTAACGGCGAATCATTATTTTATTCATCGTGTTTAAGTAACAATAACAGTAACGCGTTACTTTTTAAAATTAGTAACGAGCAACGATAACGAGTTACTTTTTACGAAAAATAATGGTAACGCATTACTTTTTTGAGATTCCCAACTTTGATTGTCGCTTTGTAGTGCTTCATATAGTTACTCACATATGCATTATTCGAATTTATTATATTATGACTGTATTTCGCTAATGCTTTGTTTTATACGCTTGTTCATTTATGCATCCTTATATGTATTGTCATAAAATGATTATACAATATACGTGCACAATTAATTTTAATTATATGTATTTTGCTTGTGTTTTTTAAAGTAAATACATATTATAATAAACTTGTTTGTAGTAGCACGTAAAGTTACGTTCACATAAAATCTCTTATCTGATTCCTATTCTTAGACATCTAGTACGAAACTCATTGATTGAACGATGATGGGTATTTAGAATCATCGGAAATGGGGAAAATGTGGACCAATATTATTAAAATGTAACAATTCATTGATTAATCATTAGACAGACATTTCTTTTTTATACGAATTAAAAGGCATTGTTATGTTGATTTGTAAATTTTAACTGTTTTAAAATAGCCTGTAGTATTTTTGATCATTTAGTGTACACATTATTAATTGGTTACACAAACTTTAGTTGTCCTTTTATTACTTTTTTAATTCAATTTTTTGATTCTTTTTATTAAACATTTACTATACATAATTGCGCGAAGTTTTTCATATTTCTCCAGAGATTACTACAAAATTATTATTTAAAAACTAATGGTTTATTTGTAAAACAATCTGATGGCATATCTTTTTCCGGTGTTTTTAAAATTTTTAAATCCGATGCGTTTGAAATTTCTTTCATTCTAATTATTTCACAGAGAGCGCAAGCTAACGACAGCGACGTCGCAAAATAAATGCAAATATGCTGCGGGAAACGAGCGCAGTATTTAAGCTCGTGCATATCAAATTCTAAAGGTCACTACGATTTCCACGAAGACGGTAAAATCTTCTAGAACACTTTTTTTCTTCTGCCGCGTAAAAAGTCATCCCACAAGATTAAACGTATTTCACGTCGCGCAGAAGTTGCCAAAAACATCTGCCTCTCGTCGTATTTAAATTATATTTAGATTATGTTTGTATCATAATATTCATATATAACAATAAATATTAAAAATCGGAATATCGAATATAATCAAAGATGCAATTGTCATCAATTATAATAAAATCATTAATCATTAATCGAAAAGTGATCACATTGCAAATTCCGTAAATGTAATTTTGATTACACACATTATTCAGTCAATCAAAAGGATCCTGAAAGCCTTTTATGAGATTCGCATTTATTAATTAAAAATAAATAAAACATGCAAAATTAATTGTACTGTGTCGATTGATATTCAATTCATTTTCGTACAATATAATATTTCATTAATAATTTACACATTTTCGTTGAATTCTTCATAATTCTGGGAGAATTGCTTTTTAATAAAGATTGACAATGATAATAGTACATTAAAAATAAATTTGAAAATATTTTTTACTACGATTTTATTATGTATTAATTAAAAACATGTAATTAACATATAAATATTTCATAAAGATGACAATCTTTTATTTTATGATTATTCAGTAAAAATTACAAATGCAGTGTATGACTAATAATGAATAATAAAAACTTGATTAATATTCATTTAATTCATCGATAGTTAAATTAATTACGGAAATAATCAAATGCTTTCCATGCCCGTATAAATTCGCTATACTTGATCTAGAATTAGCCGTGCTAGCTAGATGCAAGATACCGAGGCGAGCTTCTACCCCTTTCAGGGTGTTGCTTGCGCACTGGGTGGCGCACATGCGCGATCGTGCAGCGAAAACCGAGGTATGGGAAGAGGGCGCGGTGCAACGAGAATGGAAAGGGGATGGACACCCCCCGGTGCGACAAGGATCGAGTTTAGAGCAATAGCGCATATAGGAATTTCATAAGAGGGAGAGATTCATTCACACAGAAGATGTATGTACCGAAATTTCAATTTTAACTTTTTTGTTAATTTCTTTTTAACGTAGATTTTCACGATGTTTTGCAACCGTTTTACAATTAAAATTTGCTTGACTGGTTTGATGAAAGTTTGTTATCTTAAAAAATATTATCAGTATTTTTTTAATAATAAATTATTGTAGGAATTTGGATATGATTTTAGATACGAAATTGCTTTTCTGCATACGTTCCTGGCTCAAAGGATGGGAATGAAGAGGGAATGCAAGCTCTGACGAAAATAGAGAACGTGGGGAGGATGAGTAAAGGCATGGGTAGTCCGGGTGACGAATGGAAAGGATCTAAGAACGACCAAGATAATGACTTCAGAAGGGAAAGGCAATTTGAATAGGTTCATTTAGAACAATAGTAATTAAAATTAAATTATTATTTATAAGACACCCTATTAAAGACGATCGGGAAAATCATCATCATTTAAATTAAACTTAACTATTATAAGAAAAAGAAGGAATTAAATTCAAAAAATTATTTTTTAAACAAGCTACAATGAAAGGCAAAGAATCCGGAATTACTAATCGAGATATTTTACACATATAGATTTTTTAATTATATAAATTTAAAATTAAATATTAAAGAAACATCCTTGATACTTATTTTAATAATTTTTGAGAAGATACATATTTTTATATAAGCTTTTTTATTTATTCTTTCTTTTTCTTCATCTCTCTTTTTCGTCCCTTTTTTCCGACATATACATATTTTCATTAATTCTTATTAAACTCCTATGACAAATGTATATCTTTTTAACATAAAAATTATTTATGTATGAATATATAGACATAATATGAAGAAGCAAACAGAAATCTGCATGTATGTATATACATTTCATTTTTTAAATGTATATACTGAAGCTTGTATTTATATATACAAAATTCATATGTATGTTTAAAAAACAAAAAATATATCTACTCAGAAAGAGAGAGAAAGAGAGAGAGAACTCTCACTTTCTTTTTTTATTTATCGCTTTTTCTACATCCCATTATCCTTGTTGAATCTTAATCTCTCCTTTATCTCATTTTTTCCTCTCCTGCCCTCCTCTTTCTCTTTTTCTCTGTACATGTACAACTCTTTGTATGCATACAGGAAAATTAATTTTGGTTTATAAATTTCTATTTTTTAGAGGCAAATTTTATTTAAAAAATAATAGATATGCGTGTGTGACACGATCTGTCTGTATTCATCAAACATAAAATCAAATTCTTTTATTACGTTATGAGAATTGTATGAATAATTTGCCACCATGCAATAGCCACCCCTGGTATAGGGTAAGAGAAAGAGAGGGTGAGAGAGAGAGAGAGAGAGAGAAGAAAAAGAAGATAAAGACAGAGTGTTAGGGTTCGACGAGGACAACGATATAAATACGGGGTGAAAAAGCGATGGATGAAAGAAAGGAAAGGGCGAGAAGGGGTTGCTAGAAAAAGATATAGACGCATCCTTGTTACTCCGCGTTACAAACGAATACAAGATACTACCGCGCCACGTAAAACGTAACTGGAGAGACGCAGCATGTAGATACGTAATAAAAGCGTCGGCGTTTCTTCGCGAACAGAGATACCCGCCTCGCGAGTTCGTTGGTATTGCCGGCGCAGCGCGGCCGACGAAGAGGGTAAAACACTTGCGTGATGAAGTTAGACGAGGATAGAAGGTATGCGACCGGGGCGGTGGTAACACCTAGTGGAGTAGACGAGGACGGAAGCACCGCGGTCGGCTTGACTCGGTGGGGTTGAGAGAGCGAGAGAAAGACGGTCGGACCGTCACACTGTAAGGTAGAACAAGAAGGGGAGCACCGCCGATGCTGTAAATTGGATAAGGACGGAAGCACCGCCACCGCGACAAGGTCGACGGTATCGTCGGCACGATGGTGAGGACCAAGATAGGAGATATCGCCGGCGCACTACCGCCGACGAGGACGCGCGAGGCTAGAGCGAGAGACGCGAGAGAAGGCTAAAGGGCGAGGAGGAGGACAGAGAGAGAGAGAGAGAGAGTGTGTGAGTTGGGGTGGCCACGTCTGGCTAGCTCGAGACACCACTCCCCACTCGGTCTGGCCGCTCTCTCCTCTAGCCTCCTCTCTTTCTCTCACTCCTCTTTCAGTGTTCGTTCGAGCGCGGCCCGGTACGGTTCTGTTACCCCGTGATGCCAGAGGGTCCGCTTCGTGATGGGAGCTCACTGCCGCGGTAATATCGGTGGGTTCCATCGGTAGCCGATTCCCAACGCCGATACGCACCATCATTCACAGTGTTATCCGTGCGGTACTAGCCTGCCTTTCCCGGGGGGGAGGGGGTGAGAGAGAGTTTACGGGCGTGCGTAAGGAGAAGGGGTGTCAGCAGGGCGGGAGTGCGTGAGTGCAGGGGAGGACAGGGCAGTGACACACGGACAAAAATACTCCAAGGCCAATTTGAACGGGGAGACGATGCCGGAGACTTGATTGGAAAACGAAATTGGGTATAAGTGAAGGAAGCTGAGGAAATTAGCTCGTGAGGCTAGTACAAAATCGCGGCTTGAATGGTATAATCGCTGCTTGCCCGTGGGGTGAAGTTCCGAAACGTCATCGCCCTTCCTTCAGCGAAAACAAACACGCCTGTATCGCACGCGGAAGATTGGATTTACGTTTACGTTTTTCGCGGGTTTTTCAACGGTGAATACATCGATTCTCTCTAGTCAGTGTTCAGTGCAATAGAGAGCAAAATTCGCGCGAGGGAAACATAGCAAATGAGAGAAAATAGTCTTTAATTCTCGATTATTTTTCTCGCGAAGGCTCGAAAAGGGAAACTCTCTTTTGCGTCCTTTTTTTTCCCACCCTCGAAGGGAGAGAATTTCTAGAATTTTCAACCCTCGCGAAACGCGAGCCGCGAGTCAAGGTAACGCCTGCCATCAGGAAGATCGCTCCGATTCATTCTGAATGAAGAACGGGATTATTTTGAGCGGAGTTTCATTCCCGAAGAGACGCGGCAAGTGAGCTGCTGCTGAGAGTAAGCCGCGCCAAGTTCCAGCCGCAATTTTCGACACACGCAACTCTGACAATATGTCTGGGAACTACACGGCGCGCTGCGAGCCGGGCCTAGTGCTACCGCTCTGGGGTCCGGAGGATAACCTGCATCTAATCGACATCATCTTCCGGGGCCTGGTGTACTTTCTTCTGCTGTTGTACTTGTTCATCGGCGTGTCAATCATCAGCGACCGTTTTATGGCTGCCATCGAGGTGATCACGTCCAAGGAGAAGGAATTGGTGGTGCGCCGTCACGGGAGGGAGCCGCAGATCATCGTGGTGCGTGTGTGGAACGAGACGGTGGCCAATCTGACCTTAATGGCGCTCGGTAGCAGTGCCCCCGAGATCCTGCTGTCCATCATCGAGATCTGGGCGAAGAACTTTCAGGCGGGCGAGCTGGGCCCGGGCACGATCGTCGGCTCCGCCGCGTACAATCTCTTTGTTATCATTTCCCTGTGCGTGTTCGTGATCCCGAACGGCGAGACCCGGAAGATAAAGCATCTCCGTGTTTTCTTTGTCACCGCCACCTGGAGCATCTTCGCCTATGTGTGGCTCTACGTTATCCTGGCGGTTTCCAGCCCGGGCGTGCTGGAGGTCTGGGAGGGCATCCTGACCTTCTCCTTCTTCCCGGCCACGGTATTGACGGCTTACGTTGCCGATCGACGACTGCTGATATACAAGTATCTGAACAAGGGTTACCGAATGAACAAGCGGGGTGTGATCGTGCAGGCGGAGGTCGGGGATTCCGAGATGGGGGTGGAGCTGGAGATCAAGCCTCAGCAAGATGGTATCGGCATGGTGGATCGCCTGGCCGACGCCGATTCCCCGGAGGCGAGGGAATTCGAGCAGACTCGTAGGGATTACATCAATACCTTGAAGGAATTGCGTAAAAAGTATCCCACCCTGCCGCTGGAGCAATTAGAGGTCATGGCTCACGAGGAAGTGCTGGGTAAGGGCCCGAAGAGTCGGGCCTTTTACAGGGTGCAGGCTACGAGGAAGATGGTAGGCGCGGGCAACCTCAGCAGGAAGATCAGCGAACGGGCGCAGAGCGACCTTAGTGAGGTCAAGGCCGAGTTGCAGAAAGCTGAAGCGGAGAGCATCGATATCGAGCAAGTCAACGCCATGAGAGTATTTTTCGAGCCTGGTCATTACACTGTGATGGAGAACGTTGGTACCTTTGAGGTGGGCGTTTCCAGGGCTGGAGGTGATCTCACCAGACCCTGCACCGTGGATTACTGCACGGAAGATGGCTCCGCTGAGGCGGGATCTGATTATGTGAGTGCCAAGGGCACTCTGACTTTCGAGCCTGGCGAGACCATGAAGACTATCAAGCTCTCAGTTATCGATGACGAATTGTTCGAGGAGGATGAACACTTTTATGTCAGGTTAGTCAGATTGATTTTTTTTTTGCAAATATATACTTGCGGTGGTAGAATATTACGTAAAACGTTAAGCAAATTCTGATAATTTTAGCGATAAGATATTAAGGTGGTTATCGAAAGTACATACTTTAAACTCTGGAAACGAAGAAAATGATAAAAATTGTTACGGTCAGTTTTCTCGTATTATCAATAAAAATATGAAGCAATCTAATGAATTGCATTACAAACAATTGCAAACATTAAAATAAAAAGTAGTTTAATGTTGTTATTAATTTGATATATCTATTATTCATAATTCATAAAAATTGGATTGTCAAATACATTTAAAATTTATAATATAACTTTAATAGACATTTCTATACAAAGTTATTATATCTTTTATCGTAGATTTAATAATTTAAAATATATTACGTTCTGAGATTTTTTACATTGTTTTTTTGCCGAAAAAATACAGCTTTTTAAAGCGAAAAAATAATTGTTGTTAAATTACATTGTTAAAGTTATTAAAACTATGTCAGAGAGAGAGAGAGGTTATTTGATATCAGGTATTTTTAAATAAGTTTGTACTTCTTTTGTTAATTTATTTTTTATTTTTAGCGATATTATTTTTACTAAAGTTTCATTGTTTGATATCACATTTCTGTGATGTTTCGAAAGATTTAAATATTGTACTTTTAAAAGTTTTAAATGTTATGACAACTATATATCTCATTTAAATAAGTTATAATTTATTACAGTAAAATTTATTTAAAATCAAACGAAAGATAAGTTTCATTTAATTTTACATATTTATATATCTGGCCTTTTGAAATTTAAATTGCGATAACTCCTACATTTCCACTTATTCTTTTTTCCCTCTCTTCACAATTCGTAAAGTATGTCTACATACTTGAATATGGAGATTTTTATCGATAATTTATTTCAAGAGCCTGTCATCAACGCGGTGAGACATCTAGCATAATTATCGTGCTAGTTATTGAACTGTAATTTTCCTTTAAGAAGAAGCGTGATTCTTAAAGTATTTCTATAGTGGGTATAGTACATTGTGATCACAGATCATGGATTAGCGGTGAAAAGGCAATCATCCAAGTGATTTCAAACGAGTAGCAGCTGCAATTTAATCAGTAGATAAGCTGCTGTTGGTTGATTTAATGAAAGACGTTAAGAGCTATTAACATCGCTATTCTTAATACAATGAAAGTACAATTCAATTAATTTTTCAATAGTATTTTATACAATATGCAAATCTATTTCTCGAAGGATAAAGAAAATTTAAAAAATTAAGAACAATTTACAGAATTTAAGAAAATTAAAATTTAAGTAATTAATTAATTCATTTAATTATGTCGTATTCAATATGCTTAATTTATTTACCTATATTGGCGCATTTAATTATTTAATTATTATTTTAATATTGTAATATTATACGGATAATTAAATAACGATACATAATAATATATTTCCATAATATATGCCTCTTTTTATACTATGTTTTTATTCTCTTTTCAACCAATTTTTTGTCTGCCAAAATTGAATGGTGATGACATAAAGAAAAAACGATTATACTTAATCCTATGTACTATATTTTTATATTCAGAGATACATATTGGATTTTTTAGATCGAGCCAGACACTTTTATATAATAAAACTGTTTTAACTATTAAAAATGCAAAGTTTATACAAACTTTTTTTCCCTCAAAAAAGTAAAAATTGCATAAAGTTATCTAAGCCTAACATATATTATACATTTGATTTCTAGAAATCTTAGAAAAACTTTTGATTGCGTACCATACAGTTCATAAACATTTAATGTATGTGAACATCACGTTTTTTTAAACTAGTAATTTCTTTTCGCTTAGCGTTGTCAACCTCGTAAATTCGTAAAAATGGCGAAGACTTGAAATTTTCATCAGCATGTCACAGAAATAAAACACGTCCACGTGTGTGGTCCTCGGCATTAAAGCGACACACATGCTTATATAGAAAAGAGTCACGGTGAAACGCGGTTTTGTGTCATAAAAATGTATTTCCAGATGACGAGGAATGTGAAATTAGCGTATGTATGTGTGTTGATTTTCAGACTTGTGTCAGTTTCTCTTTATTTTATCTTTTTTTTCTCTTTTCTCTCCTCTTTCGGTCCCTTTCGGTCTCGTCTTTCTTACTTTGGACGCTCAGATACACGTATCTCTGTTCAAATGCAATAACGTAACTGGAACGAGTAGCTAGGGTAAATCAATTTTATTTCGCGATTGGAATATTGCAGGTTCGTGCGTTGATTCGGCCGGGTGACCCGTTTATTTCTGTTATTTTAACTTTGCCTCGCATGTCAGATTGCATCTCGCGAGGTCGCGCGGAAACCACGCGTGCACGCGCAATTAAATCTATACGTGAAGCGTGGTGATGAAACGTGCTTGATAATTCGGCTGGGGAAAATCGGAGGAAAATAACGTACGGTGAAGTTGAGTCGCGCACTGTACTTCTGCATCGATCACAACAAAGAGTCGCACTGATTGTTAGCGATATAGGTCGAGGAGAAAACTATTGTTGCTTGATAATCTTCGCACGTGTCACAATTCTGAAAGAAATCTAAAGACTATTGCTGGCATTAATAGCCTATTATTTCGCATGCACGCGAATAGTAATAATGAAAAGTAACAGAACGATATATATATATATATATATATACATATATATATATATATATATACTGTTATAATATATTATGTGACGAGACGTTATAGAATTATAAGAACGTTTTATTTTCTGTATTTATATGTAAAGAATAATATATGAAAACATAATATAAAATCGAAGAGTTGCAACAGTGGGCTAACTCACATTTTATAAAAATGGAGAAATTAAACTCGAAAGTTTATCAACTTTAACTTTTCATTTTACAGTAAGCAACCTTCAATTATAAATAAAAATTGATACTACAGATTAAACGGATATAAAATGTGATATTGTAAAAATAAAAAATTAATATAATATGTATTAATATAACATGTATAATACATCATTGAGAGGATATAAGGGGTTAAATAATAGTAAAGATAAATAACAGAAAATTATTTATCTCAAAAAGGGGGATATCAAAGGAGACCAAACGGATAAAAATAAAATCTTGGATGAATGCTCTTTTCAATGGCAAATATTCAACATCGAAATTATAGACCAGCCTACGTGCGAACTTGATTGAAGTATTCTACCGAACGACATTTTTAGATAGAAAATAGAGGATTTGTCAATCTGCAAATTAAAACATGTGTATAACTTAAAAATCGAAAGGCGAGAATTTGTGAAAGCTATTTATGTTAGTCATTGCGAAAATTAATGAATAACGTTTGTATAAATTGATAGATCTTTGTTCTAAAATATAACAGAAATATAAATCTAAAGATATAACATTTACAGCGCTATTTTTTGTTTGAAAAATTTTTTGATGTTGTATCCTGTTTTGCGGATATTATCGAAAGAACGATTTCTGCTGTCGAAGTTTCGGTGTGTAATTTTTCACGAATTAATGTTAACGTTTTCTGATTTTCAGGCTCAGTAACGTGTCGCAGCCAGCAATGCTTGTCTCGCCGAGCCTAGCGACGGTAATGATCCTGGATGACGATCACAGCGGCATTTTTGGCTTTCCCGAGAGAGATGTAGAGCTAGTGGAGAGCGTGGGTCAGCATCCTCTGCGGGTGGTGCGCTATAGTGGGGCTCGTGGTCGCGTTATTATCCCTTACCGCACTGTGGAGGGCACTGCGAAACCCGGCAAGCAATACGTGCATACCGAAGGCAACCTGACTTTTGAGGATAATCAGACAGAGTGAGTAACATATCTGCCTTTTTTCAAATTAAGAGATTAATTGAGTAAAATTGATTAATTTTAATTACTAAGAAAGAGATAAGCTATTTCAATCTATCGCACGATTCTATTTCTATATTGCCTTTAAACTTACTTAATCGACGAGCTTATCAGCAATTTTGTCTCTTTAATAATCAAAGAAAGAAAAGAATTTCTATCTTTTTAAAGGAAAGGGAAAAATGTTAGAAAAGTATGGCAAGGTGATGTAGAATTCTAAATTTCTGGAAAAAGTAAAACAAACTAACTGATCATTTAACAATAATCTAAAAGGATAATCAATTAATGCATTTTTAATCACTTTTGGAGGCGAAAAAAAACATATATTATATAAATTGTACGTACATAATAAATAAAACAATAAATTACGTTTAACCAAACATATGTTAGAACACTTAAAATGCTTTTAAAATGTCTTTGATTTAATTCTTTAGTTGATATTTATATTAATTGATATACTAATTCATATTTATATTAATAAACTAAATTACATTTTTAGTTAAAATGAAAACAAAAAGAAGTGCACGGATTATTTTAAAAGAGAACATTTAAGTGTTCTAGAGTGTTCAGACTGTCGCGTATTATAGTAAATTGTGAAGTTTAATCGCATTAAATGGTGTACTTAAAACAAAATTGTTTCATAACTAAAAGAGATTAAGTTGTTCTTCTTTTGATAGAAAAAGATAGTAAAATGTCATCAAATACAAGCAAAATATACGTTTTTAGATAAATTAATATTTTATTGAAATATTATACGTGCAACATATTTTGTCACATTTTTAAAAGTAAAAATGAGATAAGATATGATAAGATATAATAAAACATTTTATTAATTGAAGAAATTGAGTGCGAAATAAAGTACATGATTCTCGAATGTATTAATTAATATAATCCCTGATGAATAATAAAATTTCTTTTAAACTCACTATTTAATGCTCAGACAATTGGAATGTAATACGAAGGTTTAGTATCTACGTTTTTACGATCGATATTCAAGAGACAACGTAATAATTTGTTATTGTAATAACTTCAAATTAGTTTTATCAGACAGTATTATTACTTATCGCCATTGAAGGCATTACGTCATAACCGCAACGGTTGAGCATGATGTCAGGATCGATCACCATCGCGATACGATCGGTAATTAGAAACTCGCGCCGTATAATTAGATTGTCAGCTTACTGTGTCAATTAGCTACCATAAATTATCCGCTACCATAAAAAAAAGTTACACGATGACATATTTTAAAAACTGGAATAAGCAACGTAAATGTCAAATTAAATGACTTAATAAATGTAAAGATGACTATGCATATTTACTGTTTAACACGGTCGACTTTTCTGGAAAAGATAAACACATTAATTTTCATTATTTTTAAACGTCATTATGATCGCTGAATAAACGAACGAAGAGGGAATTGGAACAAAAATTCGAAATAGCTGCAAAGAATGAAGAATTTTCAAATTCTAATGAAATTACGGGATTATTGCGGGATCTTTGGGGTCGCTCAATATGAAAATGATGTTAAAATAACGTTAAAAGTCAAAATTGACGAGTCTAATGTGGCGAATGTGAGAAATAAAATGTCATCGAATTTAAATGAAAATTTAACTTTCTTTACCTTATATTTGTAAATATATTTCTGTATTAATTGATGTACTACTTAATTCGCATATATGATTGGTAATTGGAATTTCCACCAATTCTGAAGCCATTATGCTATACAGGTATAGGTATAAGTGTACCGAAATTTCCCACACTAACGTTCGATAGAATGCAGATCGCTTGTCTGCCGCAATTAACTGTGCAACATGGGATACTATGCGATGCTGTAGCTCGCACAATGCATTTCTATCGCAGCTTTATCAGTAATTAGCAACTCGTAGGAGATAATTAAAAGACCAGTCTAATACTTATGCATAGTCAGAACCTTGTTTTGTAAATTCGATTATTTGATAATATTAAACTTATATTAAGAAATATTACTTGATAATATTAAACTTATATTAAGAAATATTACATTAAATTTTTTTTCTGATATGTTTTACTTATTAATAGTTTTATATACAAGCATTCAAATATTTTTCTAACTTATTGTAGATTTAAAGCTATTGATTAGTTTCTTTGAAGTTGATAAATTATATCGACTTATTATTATCGCATAAATTTTATTTTTTAATTGTCTATACCACCGCTCTTTTAAAAGAGTATTTAATATTTAATAAATTATTTTACATAAAAAAAATATATATATATTATCAAAAGCCTAGTTTATTATTATATTTACTATATTTATTTTATATATTTTTAAATATGTTTTTGTATTTAATATATTATGATAATATATGTATATAATATTTGTTATACGCATTTATTGTCTTTGTCGTGAATCGTATTTTTGCTATTTTTTTTTTATATTTTCTTAATGAACATTATTTAAATTTTTATTGAATCTTGACTTGCAAATGTAATAGAATTCATCCGTACATGCTATCTTTATTCTTAATCTAAATCCCTTCCACATTGCATCATAATACTCGCTTCTGGTATACATATATACAACTCTCTAATTTCTCACGATTGTTCTCAGCCTCGCATTGCTTTACGAACAATGTTGTACGGAGATCGTTCTGGAGATTTCTGAATGCATTTAAATTGAGGATTTGCCTGGGTTTATGCCATAAGCTAGAGTTTTGAGAAAATAATCGTGTTTGAAGTTTCGGAAACTGCATGCACCGCGGAGAAATATAGACGAAGCATGACAAATTAATTTTTTTGTAATATTTAATTAAATTTAAAGTAAAATTTTCTTTAAACAAATGTATTTTGAAGAGAATAGCCACAACATAATTTTACTGTGGGAGAACTTGTTTTCTTTCTCGCTGCTTAAAAATGAATTAGACCATTGTTCATTAATTAGATTCGATTGTTTTAACTTTATTTACAATGCAATTATTTAACGCGAATGACTTTTTTTTTAGAGACGATATATTATTTTTATTATCATGTTTTCGAATTTAACTTTTGAAAATGGTGACGAAGGGAAGGAGAGAGCGAGAAAGATCGTTATGCTGAAGAGCGATTTCCTTCCAATAAACTTCCGTAAACTTGAAAATAAATCTCTCATAAACTTTCCATTCCAGCGCGGTCTAGTTAAGGAATGTTCAGAATTTGCGAGATATTACACTGTCTCTCGAAGTGATCTACAAACGTGATAATAATATTCTGTCATCGGAAAACACTCAAAGTACTATGGTTCTCATTTATCGTCATGAAAAGCAATCTTCAGGTATAACACAAGAATTTTGATCGTAAGAATCAATTGGCAGTCAATTATCGTAGCAAAGTCCGACAGTCATCCGTTATAATGTTTAATATTAAAAATTGATAAATCTTCAGAAATAACGCCGAATAAAAATTTCTGTTGAAACATCGACTCCAACGGCTTCATTTCTAAAGCGATGCGGCTCAGTAGAAATTGCACTACGATGCTGCATCAAAACTATATTATTTTTAATGACGTATTTTTAATGACATATGACATTTGGTTTAACTAACGCTTGTGTCAAATGGAAAAGATAAAGTCATTTGAATGAAGACTACACGCATCGGCACAATTATTTATAAAAAAAACTTAGAACTTTATCACATTATTAAAAAAACAATTATATATATAATTATTACTGTAAATTATAAAATTATTTGTATCTAAATTTCGTGCTTACGGCGCAATCAATCTCAGTAATCTTCAAATTTAATATTAATATATCCAATCTTAAATCCTCAACTTTAGGAATGATAAATTCTTTGACAATATTAGTCCTTATTCAATTCAAGAATAGGATTATACTAAATCCAAATTCGATGAAGACAAATATGATTCACGTGAAAGTTAACTTTATTGATTTAGAAGGGGATTAGAGGGGGGCTTACACATCTAAAATTAAATTGTTAAATATAAAAGTTCTTGCTGAGGGTGGGACTCTTTCTCTAAAGGGCATCTGAGAATTTCTAGTGAGAATCTTGATGTGACATTATATTTTATTTATCGAGTTTTAACAAATATATAAACTTCTTTTGACAATATATTGTACACGATATATAAAATACTATCTCTTCTCTACTTTGTATTTTATATTTTTTAAATAATTTCTTAAGAAGTAATTTTGATTTGCTTTGCAATTTAAAGCAGTTTCTTTACATAATATACATTTTATGACTAAAAATGGCTGAGTATTTTAAAAATTAACACACGTGCCTGACTGATATTGCCTATGCTTATATACTAGAAACGCGGGCGAAAAGTGCGCTGTATTGAGGTCACTGGGTAATTCGCGTTTGCACGAAACGTGCGATTTTACCTTTACAACCCTATTAGACACGTTTCTCGTTTCCCCCTCTCCGGCCCCTTTACTATGTTTCTCCTCCGCGTGAGAGTTTAACGTGATAAAATTATCGTCGGTAGCATTTGCGATGAAATTTACCGGTCCCGACTCGACGTTAGAAAATATGGGAGAACATGAAATAGAGCTGCATGCGCTAATATTAATCAGAAAATTGCATGGAGATCAAAAAGTTGTTTATTTATCGTCTGCAAAAATATATTGAATTAATGGGCGTCATTTCGAGAATTTATTAAAAGAAATTTCTTTATTCTCTTTTTTTTCTTTTTTTCTCTCTCTCTCTCTCTCTCTCTCTTTCTATCATAGCCTCTGTACCATAATTTCATTATTCATACTCCCATATATTTCTGAATTTTTATTCAAGGTTATATGAAGATCATATTTTCATATATGGGTCACTGAATTGGTCTTTATCTCAGCTGTAGCAGCGCGATGATAAAAATATATATAGTTTTGTTAAAAAAATAATATTAAATATAGAATCTCGAAAAAATAAATATATTAATAATATAATATAATAATAAGATAAATAAATAATTTTTTATTTATAATAATATTTGTTCCTTCGAAAGAGATAACATTTTTCTTCTATATATTTCGCATCGTTGAGGATATATGAGAGGTTTAAGGTGCTTGGATGAGGCGAAAACCCTGTATGTGTGTGCAGTGTACTTTAATTATTGTTATTATATCAAATTCATATCATTCAATATCTTATATCAATTCTTAATTAAATTCTTATCATTCAATAATATAATGACAATAATAAGCTGTTAATATATTAATCTTTAATTATTATTATTATATTAAGATAATACCTAATATTTATTTGCGCCGCACGTGAAGCAAAAAGGCATCCATTATAGTAAGACTACCGTGGTGGATTTTGACGGGTTTGAAAACCTCTCGAATGTGATTTTAACTTCGCCATTCCATTAGCTACTGTTTTGCTAAGTCCACCATCATTTCTACCATCTTTCTCGTTTTGCCTGATATAAATGATCGAGATGATCGATCATATCGTGTAATACATATCTTGTATCAACTTTAGCAATGGATTCTTTACTGTTTCTTACACGTGTGGTAAAAACGGTCCGTCCGCCAGACTGCCTATTTGTATTAACGTTTTTGAAATTTATAACGGCAGATATTTCTTTTTTAAAGAAATATCCACCGTTGATAAAAAAAGTGACGTAAAGTTAAAACTTTTGCATTTTTGAAGCAATGAAAAGTAATTGACTCTAAAACTTGTGTCGCTTTTCCATCAACGCGGCGAGATATTATCTGTTACGTAATCTCTAGAGGTCGTAGATTTTTTTTAAATGGCTTCTTGAAATCTCGAAAACATTCAAAATTATATTTTTGGTGATCTTCGTACTTTTGTGTGTAAAACAATGGAAAGAATCGATTATAATGTATAAAACATATGATTTTATACAATGAAAATGCAATGAAATTAAATGCGTGTTGTTAAAAATTGAAAATTTCACTTTTGACAAATTTCTTCTATTTTTTTGACGATCAATGTTGAATGCATAATCGATTGTATAATTTTTACTTGTTAGTTCAACAAATACTATCTATTTTCTAAGAGAACTGACTCCATTTTTTAAAATACCTTTCACAGTAGGCAAAATTCGTAGGAGAGCGCGACACAACTTTTTCCATTTAATTGTAAGAACAAGTGAACTTACCTCGTAGTGCAATTTGATCGCGACGAGCGCAGAGATGCAGTGCACTCCAGGGGCTTCTTACCCTGTCATTGGCTCATTTATGGGTTCGTACGACATTTCACGTCGCGATGTCGAATTTTATGCTCCGTTGTCTTCACTCCTGCAACGAAACGGGAAACCGGGGATGAATTATCTCTCAAAATACATATTTTATGTTAAAAATATGACACCTTGTACGGTTTCCACTTTACGCAGGATGTTTCCGGAAAGTTGCTAGTCAAAATTTAAAGGAACGACGGATCTGAGTAAATTTAACAATTTTTGTTAAGTCCGGAAACAGCTCGTCAACGCGTTAGGCGTGATTTCCGTCGAGCATTGTTCGTGATTGCGCATTCTCCGTCCTTGACACAAGATCGTGCAGTACAGGCTCAGTTATTGTTTATATAGCTCTACAGTTTACTGTATAGTGTAGCTTATACACATACCAATGCGTACGTAACATCTCGATTCTCCTGCAATCGATCGTATTTCACGTTGAGCAACGTCGCTGTGTTTTTTTTTCTTCCTTTAAATCAATCAATTAGTAAAATTGCAGGTTTACTTACTATAGAGAGTGAAATACTATATGAGACGGTTATCGAGTGAAGGATGGGAATTGAATGTTTGCGATACATTATGCGCCGCCGAGAGCTGCAGAGCGTGAATAAATACAGAGGTTTACTCTCGCTTTGGAGGATTGCGTTGATTGCCAAAGCAACATATTCGAGTAAACATAGCGCCGCTATATTAAACGTCCTGGAATAATTCAATAATACTTACAGCAAGCAGCTGACGCAGTCTCCTCTCGCTACAATATACAGTTTTAAAAAATCTGAAAACGTTTGCGTCAGATCAAGAATGTGCAAAAAATGAATTTCCAGTTTTCAAGTCTTTGTCAATTTAAGAACAATAATGCTTCAAAGTTCACGGTCTGTTTCAATAGATACAGAATATATTGACAATGAGTATTTAAAATTGGAGATTTCTGTTATTCCTGAATCTTAAAAAACCATAAAAAATAGATTTTGTAAATATAGGCAAAATTAGTGTCAAGAGACAAGCTTTCTTTCTACAATATTTTACAGCTACTTTTAAATCTTCTTTTTAAATCTTTTCTATAATATATTTATAGAAAATATTTATAAAAAAAATATTTTATAATTTTATATATTTTATCTTTTAAAAATTTAAAACGAGCACTTTGAAAATAAACTCTTCAATTTTAAGATTGAAAAATCGATAAACTTATTAAAAATAATAATTACTAAAAATTAAAATTTTATCTTTTGCACTATAAAATTTTGAATACAGCTATTTAAAAATTTCCATATCTATTTTAACAATAAAATAATTACCATAATAAAATGTCTAGAATAAAAACTTATAATAAAAATTGACAAAAAAAATTTGTGATTTTAATCATCGATTTAGCACACAGTCTGAATCTGAATTGAGTTCTTTGGATGCCTCTCGATTCCATAAATCACGGGATACGTTTATTTACCTCCGAAATTTGGATTTTACGTAATGCACACACGTACCTTTGCGTTATTTATGTGCGATTTCACGTGGCCCGTACTATGTATATATTGATAGATATAGCATAATGAAGACATTATGTGGTGTGCGTATTGCCGCAAGAGACGGTTACAATGCAGTTAAATGCGACCGAATCTAACTTCGGCTGCAGTTTGCAACTCCGGTACTTTTGCGACAAATTTACGATAAAATTACGCAATTATTCGCAATTTACGTGCATTTGAATTTCGCCATTTGTCCGACGAAAAATTAATTTCAAACAATATGCGTAGATTTGTAGAATGTTTGATAAGAATAAATAAACGATTTAATTTTACGCGATGTATTATAATGTCAATTAATAAAAATCGCGTTTAATATTACATAATGTAAAAACTATACTATTATAAGCTTTTTGACGGAATAAAATTAAGAAGTAATAATTAATAACTTAGCTTAATTTTTAATAATTATTTATAAAGCAATCATCATCTAATCATGATAAGACGACTCTTAATAGAAAAAGTGAAAATAATAGCTACCCAAAAAAAAAAGATATATAAATAAAAAATGATTCTATTCTCAGTCGATTATAACTCAAAAAATCATTGTTGATTTCTTATTTTCAATAAAGAGAATCGCTCTAAATCGTTCGTTTACCAAAGAACCTCTTCTGCAAATGGCTCACATGTATTGCGACAGTGTACATCTTGCGTAAATAGAATTATTTACTTTGTTCTCACTGCTCTTTTCTCCATTTCTCAAAAGAAAATTTTTCCGCTTCGAAAAATAGTCACGAATACTCAGGCACTCAGCGACATACAATTTCCTGCAAATCCTCTTACTACCAGGAATTTGCAGAGAAATATAACCGGATATCAACCGTTCGATACCAGCGAGATTCGGATGGTATTCGAGGTTCGGGTGAGAAATAAGACGAATAGGAGATGAGACGCGGCTGCTCCATTCCTTCGTAGACTTGCGTATTACCTGCGTCTGTATCTTAAAATTCCGAGTGGAAAGTGAACAGGTCATCAAAAAAAGAAATAAAAAAAAAGAAATTTCAACCAGAGTGCTTGTATTAATATTGCTCGATACAAGAATACCTTGAATATAAATATACAGATTAAGAAAATATTAGGTATCAAAGAGATATATTTAAGATTTAAGGGGCCGATATTAATAGTTAAAATAAATTTGTGTGAATGTTTAAAATGCGAATACTTTTTTCAAATAGTTCTCATATTTGGCGATATTTTGTTTCAATACATTTTCACGATAAGAAATGAAATATTTTATGAAATATTCGCTAGCCCCTGATATTTTTACCTAGTAATTTTTTTATCTGTAAAACGAGCAATCGATTTGTGGAAAGAGAAAAACACGAGAATGCAAGTCGCCAGTAGCGAATGCGAAAATTACTTCTATCTTCGACCAGATCAATTTCCCCCGATTCGTACGTGTTAGATATTTTTTGCACACAGTTCGTAGTATCTGCTCTCGTTTCCATTTTTTTCTCCTTAAATCAAGCGCTCGCTCTAGGTTTCGATTCTACGTAAGATCGGCACGAATATCGCGCGCAAGTATGCAATTTGCGTGAATGTATACCAAGCCGGGCGTACTTATCTCACTATTTCCTCGAAGGTTGAGGGTGCTTCCAAATTCTTGGATGTATGCTCGCGCGCCCTTAAATTCCATCCGCCGCACACACGTTCATTATACCATTTTAGATACCGGGCACGATTGAGGAAGCTATAAATACGTGTATTTCCCTCTTGTAGGAAAGAGATCAGTGTTTATCAAGCAGTAACGTAAGACCCCATTGTAACGGGTGGAGGTCGATCGATTTAACGTGCGTACGGGCTTAAATGGATATTCCAACGCTATTTATAGTTTTAGACCCTCTCCCGCCGGCGCTCATCCGCGTGTCTCAACTATATGGAAACTCTGCTTATCTGCCCTCGATAACGTGCGCGCGGCCGGTTATCAATGCGCTATCACGCCCTCGTCGGTGTCATTTTTGAAATCTGAGAGTTAATTTAATCCGCGCGCGCCTATCATCACGGCTTTCCACGTGGGCACTAATTAATTTAAACTTACAGCGGAAGTGCCATAGCCGGTTGCCAGGAATAGCTATAGTCGGTTGTTTAACCTAGCGATGTTATTTAAATTCATGCAAATCAGCTTTAATGATCTCTCGTATATTCTGTAATGTGCATTACGCACACATATGGCATACAAAAGTTATTGCTTTACCGATATTTAGACGGGGATAAAATCTAAATTTTCGGAACTTTGTCTAAAAAATGTGTAATAGTGTCAATATTTTTGATCAGCTGATAAACATTTTTTTAAAAACATGATTAATCTTGATAAATTATTTATCGTATCAAATTCATGAATAAACAGAAGAAACTGGTAAAAAGAATATATTATGTTTACATAATAAGATCCAGAAGTTTGGGGCTTGATCAGCTTTTAGACAATGTTAAAAAAAAGTAATGTGCCATTGGTTGCTGATTCTTCACTAAGTTCAAGTAAAAATTTCATTAAAGTACGTTAATTCGTTATCGAAATATTATACGACGATATCGAGTTATCGACTTTACACGCAGAGTCGACCCAGACAGCACAGAGAGAGTTCAAAAAGAATTCAGTCGTATGTCATCAATTCTGAGTTAATTTTCAGATGTAAGAAGAACTTTTTTTCTAGAAGTTCTGAAAATGTTCCCAGAATTGATGACATACGATTAAACATACGAACAAAATCTTTTGAACTTTCTATGCTATCCGCAGGGGGAGTAAATTTTGAAAATCAAATAACTCTCGAGTAGAAATTAGGTCCTTGAGAAAATAAGGGAAAAGTCCATTGGAAATTCAGTTGCATGTCATCAATTCTGCGTTAATTTTCATATACAAAAAGAATTTTTTTTCAAGAAGTTCTGAAAATGTCCTCAGAATTGATGACATACAATTAAATATACGAACAAAATCTTTTGAACTTTCTGTGCTGTCCGCAGGGGGAGTAAATTTTGAAAATCAAATAACTCTTGAGTAGAAATTAGTTTCTTGAGAAAATAAGGGAAAAGTCCATTGGAAACTCTGGGCTTAAAGAGCATCTGGGTACTATTTATGGGACCGCTATTCGTATTTCACCGTGAAGAAATGAGCAAAACAATTCCGTTTAGGAGGAGTGTGTCCATTAAAGACTGACGGTGCCAAAAAACAACATGAATATTGTGAGGAAAGAAGTGTTGGAAGGCAGGTGGCTAACGACAAAGGAATTAGCGGCAAGACGGCGTTTTAGAAAAAAAAACCCCACAGCGAGTCTCCCACACGAGAATATCCGTCGTAAATAAGGTCGGATGCGCCACGGGAATGAGCGCGCCAAAACTTCTTTCGGTCGTTCAAAAGAAACGGCGAGCGAGACGTCGACGCCGCCGGGAGCTTTTATCCCTTCGGGAAGAGAAAGAAGTTATTGAATCTGGAGGGCAGAACCGCGGCATTTACCATGATCCTTTATCAAAAAGGATCCGCGGAACGGCGTCATCTCGGGGTTCACTGAGGCTCAAGAGAGCGTAGGTGACAACGGTTTCGAAGGAAGATCATAGCCGCGGGACTTTGGAGATTACACGAAGATTCTTTTGACCGATTTCAAACACCCTCGTCACACACGGACGTGAATACTATGTTTTCTTCATGTATCAATCGAGGGATACTGAAGAATAACGACGTGGCAAATTATGGTGCCGTTGTTGCGCGACAATGCGGCCACACATTGATTTTAGGGAAGGTCGCTATATTCACGAAAGCAAGAAGTTGTCCACCTTACAGACCTGACTTGGTCCCAAGCGATTTGCTCTTGAAATTTGAATTAGATTTACGAGGCGAAAAAAAGTTCGAGACCTACAAAGAAGTCCGCTTTGGTCTGTTTTCGAAGGAAAGAATTCGGACTATTTTTAGACTACAAAACTGTCAATAAAAGGCTGTAACAAAGGCAATGAAAAAATACAAAGAGAAATTATATTAAAAACAATTTTTAAAAATTTTTATCTTCTTCTAGTAAATTAGATTAAAAACTCTTCGACTGGAAGTTTTGCATTTTACAATAGTATATCTGTGAAGATGGATCTGTGTATAGATGGAAAACCGTTAATACTGCCGGTGAACAAGCAATCCGTTCCGTTGCGACATTTCGGGTTCGATCAAATTTCGTTTTTTTTTTTTAAGCAGAAAAAGAATCTGCGAAGTTCGTGCGCGCGTTCAACAAACTTCTTTTTCTTTCTTTTGGACCCCACTGTGCGCTGGCAGCTGTGCTCTTCGCGAGCGTACCGAATTCCGAAATCGACCTGGCTGTTACGCTCGTTATGATGTTACTTTGGCTCATACACAGGGTGATCGGATCAATTCCGCGGCATGGGCGTCAACGTTGGCATCGTCGAAGAAATCCCTTCCCTCGAACGTCGCCGAGGGACGTCGGATCTGATTTTCCACGTACACATTCAATATTCACATACGCATGACGCATTCATATTTTATTCATAATACCGTATATGTATATGAATAAAAATTATTAGACAAGAAAACAGCAAAAATTATTTATAATTTATGCAGAGAGAAACTTGATGTTTTTCACGGTAAGCCGCGCCACTGACGTTATATTTAATTCCTTCTCCTCGCCAAGGGTGAAAAAACCCTTCTTATTCCCCCTTGTGCACGCATGAGCGACTGAATTCGCATCTCATGCAAGAATGGGTCAAGTAAACGACATTTTATTTCGTACGCTCGGATGATCGGCTCCGAAATGTTTGCTCTCTCACGAAAGTGCACTCGTGTAAGAGGATGCTTTTTAAGGGCTGTCGGACGCGAATTATCTCAGACGGAGAAGACGAAATCGAAATCGAGCGTTCTCTACACGTGTATGTTGTATATACATATACAAAGCATTCCAACAAATATATTTATTATAAAAAGTATTTCAAGAAATTGAATTTATTACTTAATATTTAATATATTAATAATATTAATTTACTTTACAAAATATATATTTTATTATTAATTACAATTCACAGAATACGAAGATTAGGGGAAGCAGAATCTCAATTACCTTTTTATGATTACTCGAAACAGTGTTGCCTTGACGAAATTCTATTTGTGAATATTTCAGGACTTTTCTAGGAAAGTTTTCAGCAAAGCTTCAACATTGTGAAAAGTTCACGGACCGTTTTTGGTCTTTTTTTCTTTTTGCAAACCGGTCTTTTTCCCCGGGCTTGTTAATGCGAAAGAACTCATTTCGCAGTAAGACACGGCCGAGTTACATGATGTAATATCATTTGTCCCGACCTTAAGACCTTCAACATAAAGGGTCGGCTAATCGCGTTAGACAATATCTCGGACTATTAAAAGCATTACGCTGCTTTCCGCAGCCATTTGTAGTCAGTTAACTCGCAATTAAGTGCAAACTCGACTCTGGATTCGCGGATTAATAAATCACGCGTCCGCCATTGCTCTCGCCAAGAATAATCGACGTGATTTGTTTATGTCGGACACAACGGCGCGATTCTGCACGGGCATTCAGTTATACGGGAGTCCGCCTCGTTAATATGACATTAGGAAAAAAAAATCTTCGTGAAACTCGCTGCTAGATAAATATCGACGGCGATTTTTTTAAGGATTAAAAGGGAAAATTCTCCAGCGCGAGAGATTAAGTTTTAGCCATCAGAAAGAAATTGCGACATTCCTAATCTTATCTCTCTCTTTTTCCCAATTAAGAGATCCAGAGATCGGGCGGAGGAAATTATGACATTCCTAATCTTATCTTTCATTCCGTCGTTCAGAAAAAGAAAGCAAATCCATGAATTACCAAAAGCAACCGAACATGCGAAGCTGCAATTTACATTTCTCCCCTCCTCCGCCTCCTCTCCCGAGGGACAATCTCGATTGTCTGTTGTTGAAACAGATTTGTAATAATACGAAAGGGATAGCTGGCATGCACGGTATAAATGAACGCGGATTAAGTCTCGCGTGCAACGGTGCTTCACTGTCAAGATAACAAGCATTAGTTGGTTTAATTATAACGCCGCTAAATGAAGTTCTCCGCCTTAACGAGCTTTCGTTCCGTTGCACTTGTATAGTTTCACATTACTGCTCGTGACTGCGTATTATGAAAGCTCGACACATGCTATACATAACTGATATCTCAGCTAATTTCTCATGTGTGGAATTCTCGAAGGTATATCGCTGCTCGGGGGGAAAGTTCTCGATAGCTTGAGAAATTCACTTAAGAGTTCTCTCGCCAGAAATTTTGATTAGCTTTTTTTTCCCCTCCCGAGGGAATAATTGTCCTTTATATAATCTATATAATATTTTTTTTATCGCACGGTTACATAAATTACATAAATAGCTTGGATATAACTGACGTTTTCAATTTATTACTCGTGATATGAAAATATCACAGGTTCTCTTTTTTTCCGCTTTATAGAGTATATTTACAGTAATGTCAATTTAAATAAAACGCTCGAGTTTATTGTCGCGTGAATCACACCACCGCCATACGTTGTGTCAATTTTTTCTATCTTATCACGGCATTGCCACACGCTCGCGTGTTCGAATCTTATTAACTGTACGTGCTACCGAGAAGTTTATTAACAGAATTTATAGTAGGATTGTTTATACTAGACAGCGCGGCATATTGATGTGTGCCTGGATGGCATATAGTTTGACATTTTCATGTTGTTCCACACACAGGCGTTAACCGCCTGCATACAGAATAGCCCTGCGAACTTATGTTCCTTACAATTCCACGAATAGACATTCGTTAGGGAAAATAAATAAAAATTGTCATAACAAATTAATTAATTTATTATCCGCAGTTTTTATTACACTTACTGCAATGTGGAGAAAATTTTTAAAAGTATCATCAATTGTAATAGAAAGGATACAACTGATTTATGGGGCAACTTTCTTCTGCAGCGTCATAAATAATATTAATATTATATTGCGGAACAGTATAAACACATTGGAAATACCAACTTATTAAGACTCCACGTTGTTTATCTTAGACTTCAGGACGAATTTTGATTTTAATCTATCCAACTGGGAGTGGGTATTTTGCATACCAAAAGGTATTCTGGTTTCCGCTCTCGATGAAAATTGATGACTACCCGCTCCCTCGAGAGACTGTACTCGCAACAATGTAGAAAATAGCGTACGCTTCCCAGAAGAAGTCTTCAATTATGCCTCCTGACGCTAATGTGCGCCCGTGCAAGTTGTACAGTTATCCGATACTTAATTATCCAAAGTAATAAATCGATTTCCGCAACGTTGTCCCGCGCCGTTCGTAACAGTTCGAAACAGTGCGAGGCAGTTTGCGTTTAACCGTCTGACAACTTTTAACGTCTCCAATGAATTACGTAATTACGCATAACGAGAATTGAATCTGATGTAACGAGTTTAATTTCCTGCGCTGGAAGATTTGATGTGCAATCTGAAAATAGGTAAAGATGCTCATTTACGATGCTCATTTATTAAAAAAAAAATCCATACGAAAATCAAACATTTAAATCAATGTTTTATTATTAAATCTTTTCTATTTACATATTGTGACGCCGCCTAAATTAACGTTTAGGCGTTAAACTCATAAGTTTCGAGTGTTTCGACTGAACGTCGTATGGCACCGTTTTTGGCAAACATAAAAACAATTTCTATTTTTTTCCCTTTCGTTAATTTAGACGGCATCACGGTATGTAAATCAAGAAGAATTAATAATAAAACATTGATTTAAATGTCTGATTCTTGTACGGATTTTTTTTATGTAAATGAGTATCTTTACTTATTTTCAGATCACTTATTATATTAAGTGATCTTGAGTTTAATTCCAAGAATTCTAGGGAAAATTTTTAATTATTAATAAAGATTAGTTTTTAATTAATCATAGAACTGTTGGTAAATTATTTATTAAAACAGAAAGCAGTTATGTTAGTTTTCGAAAGAAATTTTTTTTTATTTTTTCTTCTGTCGTTAGTTTAAGTACAACAATTTGAAAAATAGTTAATAAAACGTAATTGGCTTGACAGAGTGATATATTTCTAATATATTCTCTATATTCATATATGTATAAGTAATATGCTTATATATGGAAGGGCACAATAAAAATACTCCGTTACATACATATGTATATATAACTGTACATATATAAATATATGTACACTTATATTTTTTTTGTAAACTCATTACGTTTATTAAATATTTTCATAACAATTGTTTTAAACTATTCCGTAATTGTTTCAGAAAAGTTATTAACCTGGAGATCATTGAAGAGGATTCCTACGAGAAGGATGCCCTTTTGTACGTCGAGTTGGGCGAGCCGTTGCTGCAAGGAGGTAATTAAGTTTTTCAATTCGAGATTTCCCGACATACATACTTTAAAGTCGTTAAGATACCTTTCTTTTTTCGTTTATACAGGATCAGGCATTTAAATCCAGGTACACGGGACAAAAAGTTCCCGAGGAGAAGTTAAAAATTTACAGTCGCTGAAGTAAACGTGATAAAAAAATAATTATACAGATAAATTATTTTAACGCATTATCACGGATATTCCAGAGTTGCTTTTTTTTTAAAATAAATTTCGTAATAAGAAAAATATATTAGAGAACGTAAATTTTGCGGAAGAAGATCTGAGTACACAGATTTAAATGCCTTACTTTATATCTTACTTTATTATATCTATACAGCGAAAAAAGAAGCAAAATCTCGATTCAAACCTTTCGGCATTTGATTTCGATAGCGCCGTCACTTGCTTACGTTGTTCTTTTCATTCGATCCAATGCAATTTTTGCTGATACCTACAAAGTTCAGCGGAACACACCTTTCAGCCTTCTTGACGAGGATAAATGTGATGGGAAAACTTTTGAATCTAACGAAAACGCGCACCACGAAAACTTATTTATTTCTCGGCGATCCTGTTTGATCGCGATAAAAATGTAAGTTTTAACATTTCAATGTAGACATATCAAGTTTGAAATGGCTTTGATAACGAGAGCTTCGATATTTATAAGGAGAGCTGTTGATATGTATGGACAGCAATACGAAGATCGCATTGATATTTGCGTTACACTCTTTTATTTATCTATAAGTCTTATAGATAAATATAGTCTTGCTAATTAAAGCTGCAGTAAATCAAAAGATGCTTAGATAGTTTTGAATGCTTGGATAGTTTTATCTAAGTCAATGTAATATTTGGAACATCGAATTCAGTGTAATATTTAAAAAGGAAGAGAACGGAGAAAAAAAGGTAAAACTCTCGGTGTCGATCGATAAAAGCACGAGCGTGACGATTGGCGACGCTATTAAGATTGGACCGCAATTAATTATGTGATTAAGTCGATACCTATTTCACGATAAGAACGCCGACGATTTGTTCTTGATGAAAATTGATTTCCACGTGTCTCTACATGCATGTACGCGCTGGTTCTCTGCCTGGATCCGTCATAATTGAACGTAAGTCTTGAATAAACGGACACTTTGCGCTTGTCCGAATTCTTCCTTGCGCATCAATTAGTCCCGCGCCGATTGATTTTTAATTAATTGTCAGTAGTGTACGTACACATTTTAATACAGACGGAGCTTTTCATTCACCGCGAATTATCATTTCGTGATACTTTCAGGAATTTGACAGCAAAATCAGAAAGGAACAAACATTTTTTTTATAATTGTCATTATATGTATATATATATATATATATGTATTAATGTTATAAATGTGCCTGAACCGTATTAATGTTACGATTTTGTGTGTACATTGTTTTTATCGTTTGCAATTTTAAGTTTAAATTTGGATATAATATTTAAAAGTGGTACATTTGAATTTATAAATTTTCCAAAAATCTTCTTTTTTATATTCAATTATTTTACTACATTTATGCACATTTTAAGAAAGAAAATTTATTTTTTTTATTAATAATATGAAGATAATCTTTTTCTTCTTAATCCGAATACGAAAAATCGCGCTTTATTTATTTAGTTATTTATCTTACATGAAACTTGAAACACAAGCTTAAGGCAGTCAGGTAACATCCGCTGTAGTGCTTCCCCATAATTATTAATGGCTTTGCCATAACACAAGGCTTCGTTTATGATAATTAGTAGAATAGAACGTTATTGAAATAGTTATATGCTTGTTTCGCGCAGACTAAAAAAGAATGCGAAGACAGTGTCAATTGCCGATCGTCTTATTGTGTTCTCGTGATTTGGGCGATAAATTGACAAGAGTGTGTACAATAATTACCGCATACTTTTGCAATATTAACTGCACTAACAATTCCGCACTAGCCACCGTGATTATTTATAATCAAAATTCATATAAAGTCAAATTGTATATATACCATTTCATGTTAATTACGTCTTCTCTCAACTCTGCTTACAAATGTACATACGCAGAATGTGTTGCTCTTAACGTCACCGTCTAAAATATCTCTGTTATTTTTAAGGGAGGGTCTTTGAAGAAGAAGTTGCGCGGTGTAAAAGGATAAATATTATGTAGGGTATATTATAAGGCCACCGTATCTTGCTAAACGTCTTTCGCTGTTTGCTTTGACATAACATTAATAAAATAACATGACATTAATAAAAATATACAAGATATTATTTACAGAAATAATGGTGGCTTTGAAATTTAAAAAAGTATAATTGATATACTCAATATATCTTATTAGTTGTAATAATTATTCTTCTAAACAGTATAATTTCTTTCTGAAAAATATTTTCTCATATCAAAAAATAAAAATATTTGGGTGATCACGTCAACTGAATATCTGTACATGCCAATTATTCATTAGATTATATAAGACTCGGAACAGCTAATGATGATACTAAAGATAAAAAAACAACAAATATTTGTATCTCTAAAAGCAACAGATATATTTATGTATATTCTTTTAGACGTTTCATTCTATGCGTGTCTAAATTTAGGCGAGGATAGGGAGAAGGGAACATTAAAAACAAGTAAATAATATACTAAACTGTAAATAATAAATAAATAAATTGTCGGACGCTTAAATCTTCGCTAACAAAACATTAAACGTAATATCTCAGAGGCCCGAGTCTGCAGAGTTTATCCAAATATTTTGAGTAACGTCATGTGGAACATTTCGCTTTTTTATAAGCTTTTTTGTATCTCGATCGAATTTTTATTTTTAACTTGGTATATCGGCAGATTGCGCAAACAAAAAGCCTTTGATCTCGATGTCTTTTTCTCTTCTCGGCGAATAAAAGCCGTCGTCCGATTTTGTTTCGACGCTTCGCGTCCACGTGCAAGTTACGATTTGCATACTACAAGGCCGCGAGAACACGTGCAACGAGTGATGATGCTCATGCATATGCATCAACATATAGGATGCGCCGAAACCATAAAACGATTCTCTTAACTGCAACCCCTTCAGTCAATGCGAAAACAAATTATGTATCTGCGGGAGAAACGTTATGGGGAAAGTTATAATTACCATCACGCTTTCCGAATTTTTCATACTGTAACATCTTACTAGTAACAAAATCGAAATTTAATTAAAATAAATTCATAAATGGTAAATTAAAAAATATAATTCTATATAGTTTCTCTTCTGAAAAGTTCAAGTTTTAATTTTAACCATGTCATATACGAGTAATTTTTCAGATTTTTTTTTCTGTTGAGGAAATATCATATCAAGAGACACGACAGTGTGTTTTGCGCCAAGTGCACGCATGAGCGACGCACGAGCGACGGGACCGTGCTTACTTCCGCGATCCATCTCGTTGAGCGGTGGCTCCAATAACACGGGCAATATTTAAACTTTGAAGATTTATAACTCAGGAAGTTCTTAACGAAAAAGCTTACATCTATCATTCCGAAAATGCCTCAACAATATGGCAACTAAAATAAAAATAGAGGTTGCCATTAAAAAATCTAAAGTAAACTTGACATGATCTTTGCAAGATCATCTCAAAATCTCATTGGTTTTTTGTAATAATAATAATAATAACAATAATGATGATGATTATAACGATGACGTTAACAACATCAATGATAATAACAATAATAATAATGGTACTAATAATAATATAAAGCATGATGTGTAATGATGATGATGATGATGATAACAAAGATAATGATAATGATAGAATAATAATAATATTAATAATAATAATAGTATCAACAATATCTGAAATAATATGTTCCTTTGGAGATGATCAGGATAGCGTGATACGTATTTACACGCGTGTACAGAGATTTAAAATACGTAATTCTGAAGAGAGATAATACTATACCAACATACAAGTTGGGAATGTGGAGCAAAATATTTTCATACGCTCCATCTCAAAAAATATCTTTAGCGATTAAAAAATTAATGAAATATTCATGAGCTTTGAAGTTAATTATTTGATGGATGTGAGACGTGTTTGCTTCGACAAAATGATTATTTACAATGGCACCATTTGCTTAAAATCACGTTGACTACATTCCGAATTGCACAGACGGCAGCTCCAATTGCATACCGAGAGACGGTCTACAAGCGTTATTACGCATAAGTAATAATTTGAGATACGGATGCACGTTTGCATTGCGAGCAAGGTGCATTGCGAACAAGGTGCATTGCACACATAATTTTACTGCATATTACATGCACACATTCGTGTACGCTATTACATATAGAATAATCACATTAATAGTACTTATGTACGTATGCACATATCGTTAATAACACACAGTCGCGCGTGTAGCGCAGTTGTGAGAATTAAAATTACCTCGAGTATTTTGCCACGCATTATTCTGGCTCAATTTACGTAAGGAAAGTTGCGAACCTCTCTGGAATCGTATGTAAATAGTATGCTTAATCAATTGCTGCTACAGATAGATTTGCAATTTTCCATGCAAAGTGGTGGTTTACCCCGGGGAGGGTTTGCATAGCGAGGGCTCGTCTTGCATTCGCCCGTTGTCTTCAATGCGAAACGAGGTCTCTAATTGTACGGTACCACGGGGGATTTTCAACTTTCCGCGCCAGGCGAATCCAGATGTCAGGTCCACCTGCTTTCCATTGCATACACACACAAGATTTAGCACTTACATAAATCCTTTCTAATACAACATGTCTATAACGTACTACATTAGCGTATAATTAAAATATACAACATGAATCCCCGTATTCAGAACGTGCTAACAACGGGCGCGTTCTGAATAACTATAATATATTAATATACTGAATACTATAATATATTCTAACATATACTATAATTTACGTTATGTATATTATAGAATTTTAGAAAGATATAAGTACGTATTTATCGATAAAAGCGCGTTCTGAATACGGATCCATATATCTATAACGTACTACATTAGCGTATAATTAAAGTATACAACAGCTACTGCATTACACAAATGAGATATTTTTGCGAGTTAATTCGACAGATAATCTAATTTTAAGAAATGTTCAATTACTCACAGTGTCGGGCGATGACTTTTTTTATTTTTCAAATACTCATTTTTAAAAGTACATCAACCAAGCGCACTTAAAAAAAAAATTGAGTATCTACCTTAAAGTAATAAAAATATCTACCAATTACCATTTATATGGCTAAAAATGACGTGTACGTATAAAATCTGAAATAATTGTCGCAATATGCGAAAGTGCTTTGCGTGCAAAGCGTTTAAAATAATGGTTTTACTAATGCAATTAATAATAATATGTGTGTACAAACTATTAACGGGATTTTCTCATTTTATATGCCCAAAATGACCACGTACACATCATGTACATATACTGTCCGTGGCCATATATGTACATTGTGTGAAGTAAGGTCATGTGTACAATGCAGCTCGCACACAACGTGCATTGGTGCTACAAATTATTTCGTTATGCAGATGAACGACATTAAAATAACAAACAAATCAAGATTTAAACAATTAATTTTTCATAATTGACAATATTTCGATAATTAATAAACATAAATAATGATCCGTTAATTTGTAATTAAAAAAAAACTATTTAATATTAAATTTACTAATAAATTTTAAAAATTTTGGAATTTTAAAGATTTCACTAATCGACAATTGATTAATGGATGATTAAATCAACCATCAGAATTAAATGTTTACGACAACATTTCTAACTGTATAATTTGTCATTCTAAATGTAATCTTTTTTTTAATAATTACAAAAAACTATTTATATATAATTCTATTAATAATTCTGTCTACAAGATAAACGAAACATCGCGGGTATCTCTTGACAAGTTGACCGTCAATTAAGTTAATCGGAGTTAAGTTCGAGGTCACCCGACGAACTCAGATACAATGAACGGCAATAAGGAACAAAGAGAATGAAACACACACATATAATGAATTAGAAACAGGGAATTAATTTCGATCAAAAGACACATGCTTCAAGTCCACGGTGAAAAAGTTTTACCATATATGTCGCCGCACGTTCAATAAAATCTAATAATAATAATAAAACTTAATAATATTGAGTAAAAAGATTATCGATATTAAGAGATTAATCGAATCCAAAAACACACCGCGGAAACTAATTAGTTTCCTGACAAAGAAGCGTCGGGCATTGATTAATCGATCGACTTTTGTCCACCTCTACTTTTGTGTAATGATGCTTGCAGGCTATCGCCCAGTGGGCAATTGAGACTGTCTACAATTGAGATTGCAGGCAATGCGATATAGGCAAATAGATAGGCGCTGTTTACAATCGTTTTATAGGCATGATAGAGCTTCCCGTTTGGAATATCTTCAATGATCTCGCATCACGCACTGTTAAAGTTGTCTTAACAACGGCTATTAATCCGTAAACGAAAATTTAGTGTTTTATTTGACGTAGCAATTTCAGATTATTCAAGTTACTGAAGAAATAGTGTATAAAAGAGATTGTTTTTATTTTTTTTTTAGCGTTGGCACATCCTTTTTATTTTTACAGTCTCGCTATCTCGATATGTAAAGCCAAGAATTTACTTTATTTTTGGCATAATATTTTTTAATCTGTAATAATTGAACATTTTTTATTCGGTTTGAGTATTATTTCTAAGAGTTACATCCCTTTTTTTTTAAACGCATACAATTAAATAATTCTAACTTAATTGTAGTTTGAAAAAATATACAAATATGATATTTATCAATTGTAAATTTGTAATTAATTGAATGGTAAAGAAACGCGTGTTTAAAACTTTTAAGTAATATCGTATCCCTTTAAATGCGCGTTGAGAGAGTCTACATACTTCTCTCGCTTGGAGATACTAAATTTTCGCGTATCTATCTATAAATACCAGCGGAGCTTGCCAAAATCGTGTCGGTGTCTCCCGGATCGATGCATATCTAGAGACGTCCGCGATACTTTGAGTAGTAGCAAAGGACCAACACTTCGATTCTTAAGTATTCTTGACCTTATTATCGATCATCTCTTAGTAGTAAAATAGTCGTTATTATCGTACATATCTAAAGCACTCAAAATCCTAAACGTATTAACGATAGTTTGCAAACTGTATAACGTATAATAATACAAAATGGCCTACCTCTTTGTAGAATTTATCTTAAACTAAATCCACATTTTTAATTTGTTAAATTTATGTACCACATTTTCGTAGATAACATTAGTTTTGTGCTTTCGTAACGTTTATATTTAAAACTATTCGTGTAGCGTGTCGTGAATAAAGGATTAAAACGAATGAATGCATTTTGCTAAGCCCTCGAGGATGTTTAATTTTGTATGTTGACAGACAGAGAGAGAATGTGTATGTGTGGTTTTTCTCATTCTCTCTTTTCCTTCTCTTTTCTCCTCTTAATGATCGAGCTAATTATTCAACTGACAATTCAAGAGGTCAATAAAAGGAAAGTCGAGTAGTATTCCCAGAAGCGGTTGAGTGGTGGAGAGCGTTCAAAATGAATCTTGCAGGACGTTAATAGTTTACGTGACGGAGATCATGAAACCCTACTAAATATGATGCGAATAATTAATTGATTTCTTGTGATATTCATTACTACATTTATTGTTTATGGCGAGAGATGATACGGAAAGTTCTATAGGAACGCCATAAAATTTGAAGAAAATTTACTTTCTAGGCTTTTTCCTTGAGATTTGCTTAAACTATAAAGCAATTATAAATTATAATGATAATTGAATAATAACGTAAGAAATAATATAACATAGGGAATTTAATTTCTACAAATCTTCCATCGTAATTCAAACAAGCGTTTTTATAACGCAATAATGTTATCGTATTTACCTACTTGCGCGAAATTTTACGTCGAATATTCCTGTTTGAAATCACTTGGTTATCGTTAAAATAAACAACAAGCTAGTTTGATAAGCTATAGTAAGTATTACGCGATAGAATCAACAAATGAAGTAGAAAAGTCGTAAAAATATAACCGGATGATCTGCATTACTATCGCGTATTAGCTTGCACTATTATTAGGCGCGTGCCTACACGTTTGCACTTATTTCTGCATCGGTTCAAGGATCGTGATCAGACGGTTAGAACACGTGTCTGTTACAATTCTGCATTTTAATTACAAAAATATGTCCACATCTGATATAAATAATCTTGATATATGACGACCAATGAAAGTTTCAAGACTTGATAAAACGAAATTTTTTTTACATTTAATACGTAATGAATAACGTGTAAATTAATTCAAGCTCCTTTTTTCAATTTAATTTTATCCTTGTAATCGAAATAAAATTACAAAATTACTCTTGGATATAAAATTTAATCCATAATTTTATGATATAATGTAATGTGATATTCTTCTATTAAATAAATTAAATTATATAATTATGTTTTAATAAAATTACACGAGTATTACTTCATTAAATAAACCTTAATTTAAATTTTTTTAATATTTTAAATTTTAATTTTAAACGTTATGTACATGCGCATAATTTATGTTATCTATTATTAAAACGAACTATATTATGTACCTTCTATTAACTAGAACAAAAGGGGAATTCAGCAGTATTGTTAATATTTGTACAAACATGCTAATATTAATACGGTATATTGAGTAGATACATACAAGTGTGTTCAATGTATCTCATGCAAATGCAACATTATGTAGCGATTCACATTATATTATACCCTAATTACGTCCGTTTGAAATTTCCGTGCCGCAAAGCGTGAAATAATGCAAATGCGTTTGGCACGTGCGTCCGCGCTCTCTCGCGCTCTGCGCCGACGCGTCGTCGAAAATTTAAAATTATCCCGTAGCGTCGCGCGTAATGCCGAGTATAAAACGGTAAATACCGTCTGACACCAATTATAAACCAGACTGACGAAGTTCACCAACCACCGGCTCCCGTCTGCGCCTCCTCGCGGTGCATTTAAATGCGTCCGAGAGGCGCGTATACGTTTCGAGACGAGTCGTACGCCGCGCAATGGGCAGAAAAACAGTCGAAAGGAGAACGACTCGGGAATGTTTGCGAATTTCGGACGAACCAGCGAGAAATGTATATTGGGCATCCATCATGCCGATACCACACTATCTGTCATGTAGCTAAAGATAAATCTTCAGGGAAACGTTTCTCAAATAAATCCACTGTCAATCGTTCAAATTTTTCTCTCGATGAAGTAAAGACTAATGATGTCACTGCAAATAATCCCACACTACATTTACCGATCACTGCCTTTGGTGCTAAATCCGTAAAAATATGAATTCTTCGTTGACCAAACATGCGCGTATTAGAAGTATTTTAATTAAAATAATACTGAATTAAAATAAACTGTTATTTTGTTTCAACTATAAATGTTGAGCCCATTGACAAAATTCAACGAATTATGAGGTCTGCGCCAGTTTAGTTCTTTGCCAGTTTAGTTTGGTGCGGACTGAGATGGATACGAATGAAATTTATGACGCTGAAGGGTACGGCCGAGCACCGACTAATGCCGCATTCACTTGCAATCTGATGCGAGTTGAAAATGAGGCTTTTGAACCGCTGCGGCAAGAATATATGTTTCATTTCCTTTGTTGGATGTGCGCGCTTTCGGCGATCTCTTTTGCAAACAGCTGAACTTCTGGCTTCTCTCAATTTATTTTGCATACAATTTGGAGTGTTTGACACGAGAGCGGCGAGGATACTATCCGCCAGATAAAGCCTTGGGCTACCATTGAGTTTTAGCTGTAATTTTATACGTAAAGAATTTTTAGATATAATTTACGTTTGAAGGAAACATTTAATAGTACACGTTTTTAGCAAGAATATCGCCAAATTATAAACACGCGAAAATTTAAGTTAAAGAAAAAATTATTATACGATCATATTATCATCATATCATCATATCATTATGTCATCGTATCATCACACGTAAACTTATAATGAAGAAAAAAATTTAACTCTCATAAAAAATACTTATAAACTTGTAATGAGAATCGATTTAATATATTTATGAAATTATAGCTGCAAAATGGTCCATTTTGCCTGCTAGATGTTTTATTCTCAAATTGTGAGATACGCGTACGAGTTTTGTATTCTGGACTTTGTGATACTCCTTGAGAGACTAATTAGATTATTCGTAATATATCAGCCCACATTAGAAATTCCGATTAGTAACGCTGAGTAATGACGAGGTTGAATAAACGAGGTTGAACGGCGGAAGAAGAGCGAGAGGAAACTTGGACATAGTAATGGGATCCACGATCCCTCGCGGCCCGTATGAGTCAGGAAAATCCACGACGAATATCGCGTGACTGATCTAGCTCTATGCCGACTCTATAGAACTTTAAATACAGTCTGACGTCAATCACGGGCTAGACGACGTCCAGAATTGTGTAACTAGTTGTAACGTGTTATTCGACAGAAGAAGATGTATGTATGTTAGGCGGCCGAGACAAGGATTAACTAATTCGATACTTTCTATTGTTATCAGTTAATGGAAGTCACTTCAGTTAATGTAGATACGACTTGATTAATTTCTGTTATTTCGTTCGTGGAATTATAACAATTGAAACAAGGATTAACATTTTTCCTATTTTACTACCAATAATACAAAAATGACATAATAATTAATTAACATGTCAATTAATTTATAAATCTAAATTTAATAAAAAAACAAGGAAAGTAAAAAGAACAGTAATAATAATGACATAAATAAAAATGACCGCAATGATTGGAATAATAATGATGTTGATAAGTTATTTCTATCTTATATTTTAAAAAGATTATCCTACACAATAAGTAAACAAGGTTTTAATTAATAATAAACTTATAAAACATATATTAATTATTACTAATAATATTTTCATTATTATTATCGTTTTTATTATTCGTTCAAGTCTATCGTTATACATATATCACACAATCATTATATTAACAAGGTATTGCATTTTTATTAATAAGAATAGAAAAGTAACGAACTCCTGCAGACGACCCATTGTTACATTTCCAATAATGCACGCCCAGAGCTCACGTCTCATTCGGTGTGTTGCAATTTCATTTATTTTCTGAACTCCCGTTCATTGTGTAACGAGCTGCGTTTTATAGTCAGGATATTCTGCATTAAGCCCAGGTGATTCCGCTCTTCTTCTTCCTCCGCACAAAACGCTCGAATTTAAAACTTGTTTACAACAGCGATATTTTCCGTTTTTAATTACGCGCGACGTCGCGCAAAGTATCCGCATGCGGAATAATGCTTACACGTTATGTTTTCTTGTTAAACCCCTTTGTAACGCGCACGATTGAAGAACGCAAATAGGACAGCGGTCCGTTTTTATTTCGAGGCTATTCTGAAACTCCGCCGGAAGTTGTTTAAGATGTTTCTGCGTAACGCGACGATAAAGGCGACCACCGTTAAATATGGATATGTTAAAGGTTCTGCTATAGCAGATCAAAAGTTTGTTTTCCACGCAAGTACACTTGTCACATCGCGATACGCGTAAGTTCGCTTTTATTTCCGTGAAATACATAAATGCCACGATTGCATTTTGCGGTACCTTGAGACGTGTATTTGCGAGTGGCGATCGAGAATGCGGGATATTACTTATAGAAGCGCGCGTGTTTACGTGCGTTGAACGAATGTTACGCCGCGTTAAAGTCTATTTAATGGCCTATTTAATCAGAGACTCTATATCGTATTAGTATATATACATAAATAATGATCGCCCTAATATATCATTGCTATGAAATTTTGTGAACGCAGACCTCACGGTTTTACATCTGTCATTAAAATGTCGCAATACAAGTCGCGGTATTACAATTTCAAAAGCCTTTAAAATTTCAACATTTATATTGAGAAAAGATATATTTGTTAATTAAATCAAATTAAAGAGAAGTATATATAAATGCGCAACACGCAAGTATAAAATCTAAAAATATGCAGACGCACATAAAATGTAAATAAAAATTAATAGATTATCAATTGGAGGATGATAAACCTACGCGATGAGAGATTTTTACAGATATCTGTACGATACGATCTAAATCATAAGGCGGCTATGTGTGCATTCGTTGATGATTAATCATGTATATAGCCTCGATAAAAACGCGCAGTATGAATGAACGTAGCGAGTAAAAGATAACGCGCTGATTACGGACACATCAGTTTTACGTCCGCACGTGCACGTGATTCCGTTTCCCGCAGCTATCTTCCACAGCCAGATGCGCTACTCGGTTTATATTTGCGATTTATATTTAGAGAACAAATTTCTCTGTAATATAAATACACGTAAAGGAGAGAAAGAGAGGATAAGGATGAGTAAATCTATTTATATAGTCAATTTACATAATTAATTGTGTAATTTAATCGCTCGCGCGCGAACGAAAGAATCGATGAGTATCGCGTATCGTGAAGAACTCTTGTGAATGCAAATGTGTACGCGATTATAATTATTACTTACCTAAGTGACTGATAAATGATAACGGTATAATAATTAGTAATAATAATGATAATTTATAAATGAATTATTAAGTCAGATAAGTGATTAACATACGTTTATTTATCTGAATCAAGTAGGCACTCAAGTGGATATTAAATGGCACATTAATTTACCATTATAATACAATTATATGTTATACATGGAATTATGCAATTAATGATCAATTATTACATGAAACATGTACAGCGTGCAGGGAGAATTAAAGCTTCGTGATTTTTATTTGTAATTTCCGTGGCAAAGTTATAATTTTTATAAATGTTCCTCCTCAAATAATACGTATCATAATTCTTATTTTACGATTTTTATTTATATTATTAAACACATTTGTCATTTTTGTATATATATATTTTACAATAACATTTCGCCATTTACATTTACGATTTATACGATAAAATTTTATAAACTTTAATTTATGATTTTTACGATAAAAAATGTTTATACAATTAATTTACGACTTTCATTTATTTATTTTTTTTACATTTTCCATCTTTATTTATAAATTTCCGCTATATTTATTTTTTATTCGTACATTTAACGTATGATCTGTCACGTAATGTCGTATAATGCAACAGTTGAAACAGCTACTATCATAAAAACATATCGAAAGTAACAAGCATGGGTCGAGAGACAAATGTCACTTGAGATTAGAGTTACATGACGTTCACTGATAAATAATCGTTTTGAGCACAAGTTCCCCAGACGGCAAGCTTGGTCTATGCTGAAATCAATTATGTTTCTAAAAAGAAAGAAATATGTACTACATCATATACCGAGAATTTAATAAAAAATCAATTGCCAGAAAAAAACTGGCAATGGTGATTGGATTTTATTTATCAGGAAATAACGTGAGAATGTATCCAAATAATGTTTCGAATCATAAAAAAAATTTTGTTTTTTACGCGATGACATGATAGCATCGCTCACACGCTCGTGAGGTTTTTATTTGTGTTATAACTTTCATTCATGGCGGGCGCAATAGCTATAAAAAAATTGCATTTTACAAGCGCTAATGAAAACAAGGTAAACTCGTCGCGTCAGGAGTTGAGTTTTGTTTCGATTGGGGCAGATGTTGATAGGTGACGAAAATAGTCTCTATCTATATTCTATAATGAAATGTCCTCTCATTCGTAACTGACCGTGTTATTCATACTGTGCTAACGAATTTGGATTAGCGCTTAGGAGACTGATTTTACGCATCTAGTGAAAATATGACTTCCGTCGAAATTCAATTTCAATTTTTCCATCTTTAATAAGCGACAATCTTAGCTTATTTGCCAGCAACACACTTATTTTGTAATAAATGATAATTTTCTTCAATGAGAAGCGATCTTTCTTTTTTTTTAATAATTTAAAAAACAGTTTTTAATACTATTTTCACTTGCGGTTGTAAAATTTTTTAAATTATTTTTGAAGTCCTAGCAATAATAGTTTATAACAAATAATAAAAATTGTACGTATGATGTTACACCATGTAAAATCCTACTGTTTTTATGATTAAGTGTATAAAGTTTTATGTAAAAAGAAGCTTTTTCTTTAACAATTTTACCTCTTAACGTAATTTTACCTCTCGGATTAATATCACGAGAGGCTGACTATTTCAAAAATTCAAATGAACTAATAAAGTTATTTCATTTAATTAATACATCGAAATCCGCGCAACTGCGAGATGAGAACGAATATACGATATATAAAACGGAATATGGCACAAAATTATTTAACTAATAAAGAGAATTTTCTTTTTAATATTTAAATTTATAAAATTTCGCTTCGTATTCAAATTTTCTATCTATTTGCGAAGAACAGAAACGAGTACAAAAATCTGATGATTTGTTACGTTTCTACGTGGCAACTAATTAACCCGCGGCTGTTTGCTTTTAATTAAGGAATAAATCAATCTTCCCAGGTCAGGAAAGTTTTGGATCTTATGTTTATATTCAAGACTTTTTTTTAACTCGTTATAATTTTTTAACTCGTCAATCGCAGCCGTCAACAATTAGTGGGATAGTTTATTTCTGATTTGGACAATGTGCAAAAATTTTCTTTAATTTAAAAACATACTTTTGTTTTTTTTTTAATAATTTAAGAAAACCACTGAATCATTTTCATCACTGTTTTATGTGGGCTGTAAAATGTTTTTTTTTTTATTTTTAAAGTCTTACCAATAACAGCGACGATAACAAAGTAATACGGCCAAATTTATTTTACGGACGTTTTAAGACTCGTTTTAATCATTTGTTCGTTAAACCTCTGCCGACTCTGGCCTCGAAAATAACGCGTCTAATTTACTACTTAAAAGTAACCTTACCGGCGGCGTAAGTTACGTTGGCCGCAAGGCGCCATACGTTGCTTCTAAAAATGGATTCCCGGGCTAAAGCCGAGCAAACTTTGAAGGCGAGCATGTCGACAAAGTATTGGCGAATAAGTGCTACATTTATGCAACAATGCGCGCTCTAAGAAAGAATTAATTTGAGCTAATTATCGTAACAAAAGTAAAACAGACGCAACAAGGACGAAAATAAAGGATATAATTGAATAAAAGCTGAAACGAATAGTTCGTTAAAACATTGTTTAAAACCGATTATAAGATACATCCTTTAGTAATTGAAAACTTCCTTCGTATATCCAATTACACGATGTAATTACAAGAAATATTCACAGGAGCTATAATTAAAGATAATTTTGAAGAATGAACGAAGGAACAACAAAAGATAATTAATTAACGATAAAATTATAGACATAACTTAAGCGATAATAGTTCATCTCTCGGAGATATTTTAAATGCTGTAACAAGTTGCGAATGAACTTTATACGGGGGAGAAAGTGCACTGCGAAGATATCGTAGATCTAAAATATCACGGTTATATTTAGATACATACATTTCTTCAATAATTGATAAAACTCTCATAATTTCATTTCTTGGAAATTTTCAAGCACGAGCCTCAACGGAGGAGTATATAAATTACGTTTAAATAAAAATTTTGCTGACAGTGCGCGGTGAAAAAGAGCGGGAATAATTAAACGACGGCGATAATTCCGAAAGCGGTAATAAGAGCGGTTTTCGATTGCTTTGTGCTCGAAGCCGATACGTTTAACATTCGAGCCGATAAATTCGTTATTGATAGACCGATAAAAATATTGCGTCTTCCTCGTCTAGAGCTTCTTACCTTTCTTTAACTTCTATCCCGGACCATCTCCCTGCATTTACAGCAGCCGTTCGAGTGATCCATGATGAGTCCTCTCTCGCATTAAGCACCCCATTCCTAAGCCCATCCATCTCTCAATCGATCTATTTTACTCTTGCAGTACCAAGAGTAATTTCAGCCGCTCCATCAACCTATATACGTGCCCAACCACTCGGTTAAAAATCGCGATATAGTTTCTCCGAGTCTCGAGCCTGGAATCTTGATAGTTGACATAGCGACGTGGTTATTTTTTAAAGCTTTTCTTCTCTGTAATTATATATATAAAATAATAAAATTAAAAAAATAAAGTAAAAGAATTATAAAATATTTTAACTTATTTGAGTTGCTCTAAAAAAGAACAATAGAATATTAAATAAAAGTTAGTAAAAAATTGATTAGTAAGAAATTAAAAATGCAAAAAACATATGTGTGCTTAAAGAATAAAAAACTTATGATTTCTGTATTTAATTTTACTTATTCGACGCATAATATCTTATAAAAGTAAAACAATGTTAATATTTATCTTTTGCATATCTATATTAAAAATAATCGGTGAAACTATAGTAAGGGGAGTCTTTCTTTGATTGAAATGATTTTTATTTCGATATGCCATGACCCCCCGGCATTGGTCATGGCCCTGAGTGAGCTCGCGCGTACTTATATACATTAACTTATACCCTTTTCAACTAAACGACTGTGACTACTGTTTTTGCCAATCCATTAATTATACAACAAATCAGTGTAGAAGAGATACTGAATGTTTAAGAAAAGAGTTAACGAAGATTTATCGTCGTTTCGAGTAATTGTACAACCGTGATCTCTGCGACGAAGCATTTGAGACGTTTGAACGTTAACACTTACAAAAAAAAATTACGTTGAAACAATTGTTTCGCGTTTAAACTCTCGGATGTTAACTGCCACGTTAGTCTGACGGTTATTGCGTGTGTAATCTCGCTTGTCACATCCCCGACACGTACGTGACAGTAGATCGGGATTGGCTTCGATCACCGCTAGCCCAATTTCTAGAATTGGAAAATGATAGGAAAAAAAAAACTTTTTGTCCGCAGACAAACTCTGATAATAATGACATTTTGAAAATTTGCCGATACGAACTTCGCACTGAAATATCTCCGTTCCACAACGGCACGTGGAGTAATATTAAAGGCATGTTCGTTATATAATCGAAACCACGGCTATCGATTAAACCTATTAGAAACTCAATTGGCGTTACTGAGATACGGTAATCTAAAGTATTTTCAACTTGACAGTTCGCGTATAAATATCGCTCCGCTTCGATACTCGTCGCACGCGAGATACGATCGCGTTTATCGTTATTCTAATATAGCGAACACTTTTAAGGTTTTCGTCTTTACGGTTTTTTTTCGAATTATTGCTTATTTACAAAAAAAATATTGCTATTTATAAAACAGTTTCTGTAGTTTTTTAACCGAGGAAAAGCAATATATTATTATACAGTTGAAAATTAACCTTTTAATTTTTTTCCAGTAGAAAATCTTTTTTAACTCAAATAATGCGGTCGTCATTTATGACTAATAGATCTTTGGAAATTTTTTAAAAACGCGGAGAAAGACCTTACTATATCCGTATGCTGAATTTTCAGTTTGCTCTCGCCTGCTATTTCTTATACGCTTTCCGATAATTTCGACGTTTTGATCGAGAAGCGCTCGTAAAAATTCCACTACCGTTCGTATAAGTTAAAAAGACCCCGTGAAATGAGATGAGGTTTTCCGTCGCCATTTATTTCTGACTCGCCGTCACCAATCAAGTTTAAAATATTCTGATGGAAAAGCCAGGACCATATTTAGTTATCAACGCTTGTATTCAATCACCGTGTCCCAGTTTTGCCATAGCTGGAAATTTTTCGATCGCGATGTTTACCCAATAAAAGAAAAAAAAATGGAGCAATTCTTTTTGGTTATAAATACCCCGTGTCGATTTTTACTTCAAGACCATTTAATCTAAGCAGCTCAAATAAGCATTTAAAATCCTCAAATAAAAAACAGAACCAGCTTATTTTTCATAAAAATACGTAAAAATGTATTTAAAAAATTTGGTTCTACATTTTTTATTTGTTTTGCATAAATCATCCTATTTATGTATTATTCATGCGGTTACATGTAACAAGAGCATGATATTTTGTAAGAATGCAACTGCACAGACAAACGTTATATTTATACTTCCAATGATTAAATAATGAAGCAAATAAATAAATTTTAAAACTGAATTTGTTTAATTTTTTACACAGATTTGACATTTGGAATATCTTAAACTCATGGGAAATTAACCGAAGTATTAACACATAGAGTTAACAATATGTTTATATTTTATGCAAGCGCGTAGAATATTATATATGTGGGCTAATTTTGTCACACTATGACGGAACGCAACTCATTTAAAATGCATCGCCAATGCGCTGTTATATTCAAGCAAAGGAAGCGCAATATTGAAAAATAACGCTAGAAAATTCGCAAGGAGCGGAATAATTCCCGTGGCGAATTACATTTCCTTTACTTCAAATTTTAAGCGCCGGCTTTTTCAAACGAAGACGTATTTCGCGGGCAATAAATCGCACCCCGACTGCATCTGGCGTTCATCGGCCGATCCTTCATTGATCTTATCCATGTCTGGGTCAGAAATGAGCCCACAGCCCCGCTCCCTCATTGCTAATCTCTTGCCCTCTTCCTCTCCGCTGATAAATTGTTATTCCCTCTTCTTTCGTTCGAATACGTCCGTCCGTTCAATGAGCTTCAAGTTCGACGCATTACATTAAATCTGACTTTGAAAGGCAAAAATCGGTCAAAAAGCAAGAATCAATTTTAATTAACTTGCATCTATTATATACGATCAAATTAATATTTATTAATTTTTAGAATTAGATCACAATAAAGTCAAGAAATGTCATCAAATTTTAAATGTATTTATTATTAATATTAATTTATTCATTTATATATTGTGTAATTATTTACAGAATATTCTCCCGATAATTTTATTATATTTTCATGTATGTTGTTGCTCCTCACGGTGTTGATTGATTTTGGTTTTGTTTTACCCGCGCTCGTGCATAATTTTTAAAATAAAATGTAGTTACGTGAAGTTGAAAAAAATCTCTTCTCTCTGATTTTTGTACAATGTATATTTGAAGCGTCAAAAATATTCTCAAACCGATCTACCTGATTTTTTTTTTTTTTGCATAAATGAAATGTATGAACGTTATAAAAAACACGAAAAAGTGGATGGTAAACGGTAGATTTGTTTTGCGTTGAAAATACGATACGATGATGAAACTGTAGCCTAACAAAGGATTGTTATTGTAGTGTTCAGTAAGCGCCAATACGCCAGTACGCTACAAATGTGATAATTGCGATTGTGTATAATATAGTATAATATTATTACTTTATTATTATACTTTGTTGTGTTATATAATTATATCGTTGTCATAGAAATAATGTTTATTATTTTGCTTCGTATTTCGAACTGTATGGTTCATTGCAAAATATCACTTTCCGCTTGTTCGGAGTGAATTGCCAAAAGCCTTTTACAATTATTATAAAACACACTGAATATATATGTTATATTTATAATTTTAAAATTGTTATCTTCGGTGACGTAACAGCGGTATCTGGCAAAATATCTTTCGCGAGACGCGAAAGTTTAGGGATGGTATTACGGAAGATAACGCGGCGGATATATCGATCCGGAATCAAGGAAAAGTGAAGCGAAATTGAATTTACCAATGCGGAAAGCTAACTCGCCGAGAGCTTTAGTCGAGATATGAGCTATAAGAAGCTTTTATGGAGTAACACTAGAACGCCAAGTGAAAGCCAAAGCAAACAAATTTATATCTGCTTACGAAAGGATGTTTTCGGGAATGAAAATTTGACGTGGAAGCGATTATAAAATAATAATATAGTTTTTTTAAAATAAAAATTCTTTAACTTTTCTGCTGTGTTTCAGATATAATTAATTATTTAGAGAAAAAGTTTACTAATTGTTTTCTCGTGTTGGAAAGTGTAGAAGGCTGACCTATAAACTTTTCGTAAGCGACTTTTAGACCAGAAATATAAATATATAATATATATATATATATATATATATATATATATATATAATCTTTATACAATTTTAGTTTCTTTGTAATATTCTCTTCTTCTTCCTTTTTTTCGCTCTGCTTTTTTATATTTTTTCTTTTTGCCTTTTCCGTTATTTCGATATCTTTTTTATTTCTCCTATTTCTTGACGGTCTCACATTTTGCCACGCATCCCGGATTTATGAGATTTTTCTTTTATTTTTCCGATGAAATACGATCATACACTATCACGGCTGTGGACAGGAGATACCAACAATAAATACGTCATTCATCATCGATCGAAACACCCGGCGCAAAGTATCGATCATCCCTCGATGACGGAGATAAATGTGGTCATTGAATATTATTCATGCATCGATAGCGCAACGCGAGCGATTTTATACACTTGGTGTTAAAATCGTCAAATACACATTGCATTGCGGAAATGTTTATTGTTACACTGAATAACATCTTTGGATACTTAACATATTGCTCTTCACAAAAACCGTGCAGTTTCTTGTGTTTCTTCAGCTAATCAGATAACATGGCTCAGAATGCTTTTTTCGAAACTAACTGTATCGTACTAATTACATCCGTGCAGACGTTTTGCAATGGCAAAACGAATAACGCCGTGTTAATGTTCATCCATTCCATATTTGTGTGTATGCAGCCGCATAGGACAATGTTTTTTCTTCTAGGCTGACTGAGTTAGTTTCACACTACATGCGCTCGAAGTAGAAAAGTGTCAATGCAAGTGATGTGAGTCGATGCGTGGTCAGACACGGACTACGAACTGCACGGAATTGGCTTAAGAGAGGTGCGCGACTATAATTCATGAGACCGATCGATAGTATAAAGCCGCGGTTATACGCGAGAAAGCGGGCTGTTTGCCGCGTTTGTCGTCTGTGTTTAAGAGATCTATTTAAATGGATTTACATTGTACGGACGACATTGATCAATCAATCTTGTCTAATATTGTTTCTATACACGATCAATCTTTACGGGGCACGTCACGAGTCTTTGTCTTTAACAATGGAATACTAAAAATTTTATTTAACCTTTAACACTGTACGCGTATTCTATACGTATGTATATGTGTGACAATACATTAATATAAATATAATGTATTTATTTAATGTACAAACTGAAAAAGCTAAACAGAATATTTAACAACATATCTGAATTAATATAATATATATATAAATATAACAAATAAAAATAATAGCAGCGCCACATTAAAAATAATATCGTGACTATGAAAAAATAATTTTGACAAAGCATAAAATATTTCTGAAAATAATTAATAATAATTTTTAAACACTAAATAAAATGCTCAATGCTATACAATTTTATATAAAATCTTTCTAACTTATTATATTTGTGTATTTCTAATAACTTGATTTAAAGCTGTCGGTGCGTTTCAATATTAAAACCGTCGGTCCGTTTCGATATTAAAACTCTGTTTTTGAAGCAACTTAAAAAATTCAGCATTTTACTAATGCTGAAAATTGGGTCATTCAATATCTGAAAATATCCAATAAAGAAGAACAACGATACGTTCTCGCATATTTATTACGCCAGACTGGAATTAATTAAAACTGTTAATTAACAGAATCTGTTTCGCCGTTCCTATCTGACCATGAATCGGCTCGACCTCCCCTCGTTTCGTTGCGGAACATGTCTCGACACTATTAAAGCAGCAATACGCGATTTTCTGATTTCAGCGGAAGCAGGAATGGCTGCTGCGGCGGAGATGAAGCAACCGGAGGAAAGGACGGAGGAGGAGAAAATGGCACTGCTGGGCAGACCGCGTCTGGGCGAGGTGTCTCGGGCGCAAATCAGGATTAAGGAATCCAAGGAGTTCAAGAACACAGTGGATAAGCTGGTCCAGCGAGCAAACGCCTCCATAATACTCGGTGAGTTCCTAATATGATCTCTTCTCACAACATCTGCTATAAAATATAAAGATTACGGTCACACGCGCCCGTATATACATACATACAATGTCTCTTTGAAATCTCTGCGGTACAGTTGAGAAGTGAAGAGTCAAAATATATTTTCGAAGTAGCAAAATAAGTCGAAAGGTGACATAATTATGTCTAATAGGTCAAAATATCATTATCGATTTTTAACGTTCCTCTGCTGCTTGGAGTAATTTTTTAATTTTTAGAAACAGATATTTATATTAAAAAATTGACAGTTGACATTTTACAGTTTCTCATTTCTATTAGTTTACATTTTTTTACTTAGTTTTGCAGAGATGTGACTTCATGAAAAGTCACACCTCTTTTGATCGTGCTAATTCAAAGACAATTACATATACATATTATTTACATATACATTATTAGCTTACTTACGTAAAAAGAAAGTAAAGGAGAAAATTTCTTATGACTCAAAGGTCAGATTTAAACATAAATACAAAATGTGTAATTATGTAATATTAAATATTATAATTATAACTGTGCGGTTAGTCTTTTTTTTGCGGTTAGTCTTAAGGCAAAGCTTCGCATTCTTTCTTAGTTACGAGTGTTTTCAACTTTCAACAGCCCCTTGTTAAAACATAGGAGACAAGAGGGAAAGAAATGGGGGAGGGGAATTAGTGGATGAAAATGGACTTAAAAGTTGCAACTAAATCCTACGACTTTGATAATTAACATAGTAAAATTTCTCGTACGTTACTTTTTTTCACAAGAAATTCTCTTCGTCACTCGACAAGCAGAACAAAAGTCATGATAACATCAAAATGATATTAAAATGATTCCGAATTATTAAAAGTCACTTTTTTCGATCAGTCACGATTAACTTTTAATGTCATTTTGTCGTTTCACCTTGTTGTTCCGCTTGGACAATTGCCATAAATTTCTTATTGAACAGAAAATGCACTTAACTCAAACTAACCCAAACTAATCTTTCCCGATGGAGGACGAAATGCGTATCGCGGGACGCGATCCGGCGTCTAGATTGGGACTCTTCAAAAATGCAAACCCGAGGAACACGGCGTTATATGTAGAGGCTCGTGAAATTCAAGACTCCCCCGGCACCATATGCATGATTCTCACGTTTCTGCTTTTCCTGCAGCCACTGCTACCTTAAATTTTTGCCGCGATCGTTTCGGAGAGCTGTTACTTCTTACATTTCTTCATATCTCACGCAGCTTTTTGTAATGTGCATTATAAGCTAGATATATGAATTGCAAATAAAAAATTTGAATTGCGATAAATTTTCTATATTGATCGTAAAATACTTTTGAATAAAATTAAAATTATTATTTTTATATCATTGATACATATATCGTATAGCACTTTAGCGTTTTATTTTACAGAAAATGAAGACTTTTTAAGTAAAAACTTATAAATTTGTAAATAAGATACATGATTTGCACAAATTTATGCATGTGTTAGACACATACATATGATAATACAAATTGATACAAAACGATAAAATTCTTTGCGACACGGCGGCATTGCCACCTCTTACTACGAATACCGTAAACTTCCAGCGGAAGCCTTGAAAATGACCGTGCTGAATTTGCTTTCGATATTGACTTGAAATACAGAGAACAATGGAAACTACGAAGATATCAGCAACCGAGCTGTTTTCTGTTGTCATTTTTGTTCATTTCCTCCTTGCGCTCAGGAGGCTTCTCTCTTCCTTACGGAAAGTTATTCCACGTATTTTATGTTCTTCAAAGCATCTCTGAGCTTCGGTGGAAGCTCCGGTCGAGGAACCGAGTTCGCAAAGGATAGTGAAACTTTTTATGTGAAAATCTTTTTCCATTTAATAGACAGTTATTATTAGTAGGAATTAACATACGTGAAACAATTCAATAGACAAAATATTTGTAAAATGTAAAATTTAGAAGGTGAAATTTCAGAAGGCAATAAGAGGGGAGGGGGGGGGGAAGGGAGAAAAGAAGGAGATACTGAGGACGAAGTGTCCAGAAATATCCGTCTCGTCAGGATAGATAAAATTTCTAATAGGCCAGGTCCAGAGACCTGCAAGCGTTCCTGTTTCGGCGATGGCGCCATCGTTTAGCCACGCGTTTGATTTGGCAAATCGCTGCAGAACGGTTGCAGTTGTCACTTACTGCAGAAATAAGCAACCAGTTAGTTGAAAGAAAAAAAGTACAGGAAGGCAGTACGGGAAATATTGAGGATGGAAAATTGAAAAAATGGGATTTACTGTTTGTAAGGATTGAATCGGTCCAGAAGTGTTCCAGAGATCTCGATTGGGTCATCGTATCGGAATCTCGACTGGGCTGTTGAAAATTGTCACAGCCGTCTTAAGCCGCGCGCTGACTTTCAACTAGAGATCCTGCAAAGGAACGTGTTGTATATTATAATTCTGTTCTGTTCTATTCTAATGCGGTCCTCGCGCTGTCGTGGTTTATGCAGGGATCGAAGGAGTCAAAATTTTGGCTGGCGGCATCCTTATCGGTTTTCTTTGTTTTTCGGTAGTTAGAATTTCCGGGAAAGGTGATGGAGTTACCGCGATTACGCATCCGGAAAAGGGGGCGGAGTTACCACGATCACGCATCCGGGAGAGGTCTCAGGCTCTTTACCGCTGCCTCAGGGCTTTCGAGGAGGTCGTAAAATCCGTGCAGTGTTGACAAGCGACAAATAAGATGGGAGTAACAACTTTTGACCCGGCGGAGTATTTATTTCTTATCAACTCTAATTCGTGCGTTCGAGTTAGGCAACAGATTCCGGAAGTTAAAAGATCGCTGGCCAATCCGCCGCTATCTCTTTGTTTACGTATCCGGTTCGAAAGAAAGGATATGTGGAGTCTTCCGGAAGTAACACACAAATTGTACGAGGCGAAAAACGATTCTGCTCCTTTCTCTCCTGCACTTTTTCTATCCTTCTTTCTCTCTTTTCTATCTAAATCCCTTCCACCATCACTTTTTCCCTCTTCCTCCCTCTTCCTTCCCCTTTCTCTCTTCTCTCTTTTATGTGTTGTGTATATACGTACATATGTAGAAATGGAATCGATTGCAGCGAGAAAAGGGTATCACATTGCTCTATTATATAGTGCTTTTCTTTGTCCGGTTTTCCCTTTTGCATTTTCTGCTTTCACTCGGCCTGTGAAGCGAAATCGTTCAAAGCATTTTTCGACTTTTACCCTCGATAAAACCTTTCATTCGCTTGTTCGTCACGTTCGTAGAATTTGAATGTGTATACAAAAAAAAATTATTATTTTAATAGCACTTTTCTTTATTACATTCAGTATTTCAGCCTTTATAAAGAAACAAGCCGAATCTTTCGTTTGTTTGTGCGTAATGAACAAAAATTTTCCTAATGTTACTAAATAATGTCTGCAACATTAATTATTTAAAAAAAATGACCGAGAATTATTATAAATTATTTTTTAAAAATTAAACACATAAACTAATTTTCTAAAAGATTTTTTTAAAAGATCTATCTATATTGCAGGATATTGTGAATTGTATTCTTCTTTTTCAAGCCGCTTCTACTATTCTAAAGAAATTCTGAAATTTTGTTCTCAGGCACAAGTTCTTGGAAAGAACAATTCACGGAAGCGCTGACCGTCAGTGGGGGTGATGAGAACGACGCAGAGGGTGGAACCGGTCAACCTTCCTCACCATCCGCGATGAATTATCTGATGCACTCACTTACCATCTTCTGGAAGGTCCTCTTCGCCTTCGTTCCGCCCACAGGTGAACAATTTTTTCTATATTAATAGTTTATGTAGAAATTTCCGTGGGAACTGAGATGTGTCGGGTTGTGGGAGTTAAGGTTTTCGTTGGTGGATCTTTTGATCAAGAGGCAGCTCTCACAGCTGCTTATTGAATAATTTAATTACCCGTTATTCCACCCATGTTCTGAGTTTTTGGAGTTCTGAACTATTTATTGGTGGACCCAATTGTCTGTGTGAAGTTTTTTTTTGTGTCAATTATCTATTGGCGGACGCGATATTCTAGTGGTTCGCTCTTAGGAGAAGGGAATGTGATTTATTAATCTCTAAAGAAATTTTCTTAAGTTTGTGATCATCTGGAAATCATAAAGCCACGCCGTCAATCATTAGTTTGATGTTGCATAGCGACATTAAGCAGCTGATTTTCAATGTGGAGCAGAGTAATACGATATTTTTCTTTTTTTTACGACTTTCAAACGTCTCTTCATGTCGATTTCTGTTTGCCGACCACCAAGTACAATCATCTAATATCGGATGACGCTGCTCCTCTCAGTTTACTGCTACGCGTTGTTTTTGGTAATTTCTAATTTGGTTATTATTCCTTTCGTTTAGGCCCTCCACATCTAGGGCTTTATCACTTCCAACACACCGCGCACTTCTAGTGTCCGACGTTCCTTCTCGGTGACTTTTATGAAGGTCTTGATGCGTAACAAGCGCTTTTCGGTTCAAATTTCTTCCCCGTTTTTGCATATTTTAAGTATTAAATGATACTTCTCATAAATGCCTGCTCGAATGGCGATTCAATCCAGCCCTCCGTGAGAAAAAAAAATTGTAGAGCCCACACAGGACGTAGCAATTGATTATATTATTTATGTATTTATTTTTTATGAGAAAAGACGATAGTTCTTACGACAAAATTGCAGTAAAAATACTTGCCGAATGATTTCACAAAGTCGATTAGTTTGATCAACATGCAAAAAGATGTTTTCATCACGCTCTCGAAATAATAATCGAATACTCGTGAATACGAATGGTGGTTTCAATCTTACATGAGAACAACGTTGTTAGACACGAAATTGTTGCATCGACTTTAACATGATGAAAGGTGGTAAAGCGAATTTTCGATCAAAATGCATTTATGATTGCGCAATCTGCAAAACGGAAAATGGCACACCTGAAATCTCTCGCAGTCGGATAATTGTTTTTTTTTATGTTCACGCGTGCGGAAAGATTAATTACAAATTGTTTTATTTAACGCGATATGTTTTGAAGAATAACTGTGAAATTTTGAAACCATCGTGTTATTCAATAATCTATCTCGATAGTTACAATTTGAGAAACGTGAAGGCTATAACACATTTTACATAGGTATTTATTATCTTTGTGTGCAAGAGCGGCTGAAGAAACTCACACAGCTTCGTGTAATTTGTGAAAAGTTTGAAATTCTTATTGGAACGATTCTTATTGTATTTACGTAATTTTATGTCTCGAACTTTCCACGGATTTTCTTCGTTTCTTTTTCTTTTCTATTTTTGCGATTTCTTTGATTTCACTTCAATCTTTTGCTCTATTTTTTTTTTTCGAGATACGCGGAAGAGCTTTTCTCCGCACTCTTTAGTCATGGCTCTACTTCCATCCAGGTGGAAGGAAACGAAGAAAGACGGTAAGAGGAGGATAAAGGGCGGGTGAAGAGAAGACGTGCTTTATTTCAGCAAGCACAATCGCAAAGGCCTGCTGAACTGGCAAAAGCACTGAAAACTACTGTATCGAGCAACGTAATTTCACCTTGTTTATCTTTCTCTCTTCCTTTTTTTTTAGCCTCCTCCGTCGTCCTTATAGATCAACGCTCCCATGCAGAAGCACAAGATGCAGAATTGTATTTACCCCTTTTCCTCTCGCTTCATCTCTTATAAGGAAGGGAGCTTAATTTCCGGACAGCCGGAAATTACCGGGGCGATCGTGGAATTTCTTTGATGTTCGTCAGAGAAACGACGGCTGGGCTAGAATATAATAAATAAATATTTTAATTTAAAAAAAAACCATAAGAAAAAGCTTTAAATTAATTACATGTAAAAACATATATAACAATTAAAATAATATTTGAATAAAATGAATGAAAAAAGAATAGAAAATTAAGTGAAAAGGTCCTGCGATGATAGTGGAAAATATTGTAGTTTTTTTTTGTTTTTTTTTTACAATTGCTGATTATACGCAGACAATTTTGTGTGCACGTTCTTTCCAGAGATAACCCAAAAATTTACAGTTATGCAACTTGCAGATTATGCAACCATGATATGCGGTCGTAATAGTATGTGTGAGGCCATGAGATTTATGAACGCGTCGTTTTATTAAACGCAATTTTCCGTGGCGAGACACGTTGCCGGAAAAGCCGGAGAAATCCGAAGATGATAGTTGAATTCTCAAGGACTTAATTTGCAAGTTATGCATGTAAGCGCGCGTGGATGGGCACAATACCTCAGTTTTACGGCTTTTTAAGGATATTCCGAAAATCCTTACGTACATAGGCAAATACGCATGTATGAACGGGCAGATAAAGAACGCTACGCACACGGCATTCTATCTGCTTTCTCTCTCACGAAATTTCCACGAAATTTCCGCGTGATTTATAGTGACCTGTGCTTCTATACTCTTTTCCAAAGTAAATTTCGTTCAGAATTTACGAGAATAGCTGCCTGTGCAAAGTAGCAAAATACTAAAACTAAACAAATATTTTTTTTTTAATATAAAATTAAGAATTGATAAATTTTTCGCGACGGATGGTTAGAGTTTAGTAAAATAGATAAATCAGTAAAAGTCTTTTCCTAAAAATTGCTTCGTGATCCTGAAGATAACATCGTGCTTTTGCTTTATATATTTATTTATATATTAGAAGAACTCTTAAAATAGAAATAAAACAAGAAATAATATATGTAAACTAGATTATTGAAAAAATTAATAGAATTTTTTAAAATACTTTAATTAAAAATAATCGTACACTTTATATAAAAATTGTAATTTGTTTTAATGTTTTCAAACTTTTTATTTAATATTATTATAGCCGAGTTTACTCGACTTTGGGGAGAATTTTCCCAGTGTTTGCTTGATTTTCCGATAATTACATAACTGTAATCAATAAGAGCGAGTCGCTTGAAAAAGACCACGAAACACTTTAATAAATCAGTCGAGTTTAGTAGGAGAGTAAGCGTGTTGCAATAATATACATCGGCCACGTGTTAACAGTAAAACTAACCGCGTGTTTACAGACTCTTTAGCTATATTAACGCCCACGTTTCATCGTAAACGTATCTTCGTATACGGATTTCTAATAATAATTCTCTTTTGTTGTCACGTGTATACCACCACATACATGCGCGCAGAGAGAGAGAGAGAGAGAGAGAGAGAGAAAGAGCTTTGCTTGTGGCACGAAAGTCGCGTCAGCCTCGTCACTCTCAAGGAATTTTAAATGTCTTTGATAACAGTTCTATGGAAAGTGTTCCGCGAGTTTCGCATCAATTGCAACTATCTCGGTCGTCTGTTTAGAGGACGTTAGGAACTGATAATAGATATCCGTGCCATTGTGTGCCGTTCTAAGGAGGTTGTCGTCTTGATTTTCAGATGCGATTACAATATTCTAACAATAAGGTGGCACAAATGCGAGAAGATGATGCTTCCTCTTCAAGAATATGTATTATGATGAAGCTATGTTTACGAAAGGATATCTCTTCAATTTTCACGGCAATGTATGCATGTAGGGGCTTGAGAGAATCCACAAAGTATAAAAGTAATCTTTCAACATCAGTTTCAAAGTATAACGCGTGGTTCTGGAATGTAAGGAATATAGCAGCTGAGAAAATGGGAAAAGAAAAGAATACAATCGAGTGTAATAAAAATGAAAATAATGTAATTTGAAAAAGAATCCGCGAGATAAAAGGAGCTACGGTGAGATTGTCGCGTCATTGAATTAGACTTATTGTTAGCACAAGAATTGTGATACGAGACGCATCAAAAAGGTTTTTTCTCACTTTTATATTACTGAAATAAAATACAATCGCAATCTCGGTATCACATTGTTAGCGAGGTGCTTATACGATTGCCAGGTTTTAAAAAGTATTAAATCGTCATGAAACGAAAAAATATATCCTTGGCGGTAGCTATCGCTACCGCATCTCCTGATTATTTCGGTGCAACAAAGAGAATTTTCGAGATTCGCGGTTTGCCCTAAGGGCTCACCAAGAGCGTGGAAGATCTCGAGGGCTTGAGAAACACTCACCTTTTCACATTTTCACTGCTTATTTATTTCCATTGTGCTTTCCCCTTATTACAATATCACGCTATTTCTATAACGTGTCGGCCGCGGTAGTCGCGTTAACTTGTCGGACACTCGAGTACGCATGGTATGCCCTTAGCTCAGTTGAAAAGTAACTTGCGCTGCCTACGATTAGACAGCCGAATTTAAAGGAGTTTGCAGTGTATTACGATTTATTATATGATTATGGAATCGTTTAGCGCGCGCGCGACCCTTCTCCGTGCGCGGTTAATGAGTCGCAATCTTTTCCGCGTTACTTTGCCGAAGTGCAAGGTTTTTTCAGAATCGTTCTAAGCGGATACGACTTAGGAATTTGCCGTTGCAAGCTCGTTGCTATGCCGAAGTATAAGGCTTTATTCATGATAGCATTCGGGCTATAACAGTATATTTGCAAACAATACGATTCAGGAAGGAAACATAAATACGAAAGCAATTTTTGACAAGATTGAAATTATTTTAGTAATTTTTAACGATATATAAATCTGCATAGAATTAAATTAATAGTATAGAATTAATTACGCACTTTTAGTTTCATTTTTTAGGCGCTGTATAATCTGACAAGGGCTGAACGCTTCTTAGCAGCGCGCACACAAGAAGTACGAACGAGAAGTTAAGCTCATCGCTGAGAAAATTGTCAGAAACAGCCGTGTAAAAGCTGAACCTTCAAGAAGACAGCTCGCGATTAAAATGCTTTTGGAAAATTATACGAAAACACGTACAAAATTTATGTATGCCGTACAATACATATATTGCAAAAAAGTTTTATATAATTTTCGAAGCTAATGTAACATTTATAGTTTATATTCACTAAAATAGTGTGTGTACAGAACAACAATTGTACACACATTGCACAACATATTAAATTTCTGTACAAAAATTTTACGAAAATTGCATATTCAAAGAATCGCGTACGTAGGAAATTTTTAATAGAATTGACGTTCCAACGTTGTAATGACGTTTCACTGACTTCCATAAGCGATTTTATTTATCGGAAATAGCCAATTACGGTAGAATAGCGCTTTTAACGTCGCGAGCTTCGCGATTTGTAAAAAGCCAAGCGGAATTGAGCTGAGGTGGCGTAATTGTTCCCAAGAGTGAGCGTAAATGAGGAAAAATTGTGAACTTTTAACTAGACTAATTAAGCTCTCAAACGTGCGGTTACATGGCGGTGCATGTTTGCGTGTGAACGAAGAGCGCGTCACTTTAAAATTTACATTTAGCTCGTCTCGCATATCGCGCAAAGTGATTAAAGTTTTTTTTTGGCACTGTTATACGATGTTTCTCTATTAAGAAAATCTCTCTCGAAAATATCGTCGATTTCATTCCGTTAC